>NW_017670367.1:503689-595680 GCF_001879085.1 Nicotiana attenuata | reverse complement strand
GGGGGGGGGGGGGGGGATTTGGACCACTTCCCAGTTGTGATGGGGTTGCACCAGGGGTCAGCTCTCAGCCCGTTTATGGACACACTGATGCGCCACATTCAAGGGGAGGTGCCATGGTGTATGTTATTTGCACATGAAATTGTACTGGTTGACGAGACGCGAGGCGGTGTAAATGCAAGACTGAAGGTTTGGAGACAAACCCTAGAATCTAAAGGGTTCAAGTTGAGTAGGACCAAGATAGAATACTTGGAGTGCAAGTTCAGTGACAGGTTCAGTGAAGCGGACAGAGATGTGAGGCTTGATACACAAGTTATCCCTGAGAGAGAGTTTCAAGTACCTTGGTTCTATTATCTAAGGAAATGGAAAGATAGACGAGGATGTTACACATCGTATTGGAGTGGGGTGGGTGAAGTGGAGGCTAGCATTCGTGTTTTATGTGATAAGAATGTGCCGCCTAAACTTAAAGGCAAGTTTTGCAGAGTGATGGTTAAACCGACTATGTTGTATGGGCCGAGTGCTGGCTAGTCAAGAACTTGCATGTCCAGAAGATGAAAGTAGCAGAGATGAGGATGTTGAGATGGATGTGTGGGCATAGAAGGATGGATAGGATTAGGAATGAAGATATGCGGGCCAGAGTGGGAGTGTCTCCGCCTTTCCGGTGGAGGATAAGATGCGGGAAGCTAGGCTTAGATGGTTTGGTCATGTGAAAAGGAGAAACGAAGATGCCCCGGTAAGGAGGTGTGAGGTTGGCGCTGGAGGGGTTGAGAAGAGGTAGAGGTAGGCGGAAGAAGTGCCGGGGAGATGTGATTTGGCAGGGGGCATGACGTTACTTCAGCTTACCGAGGACATAACCCTTGATAGGAAGATGTGGAAGTCGAGAATCAAGGTAGACGGCTAGTAGGTAGTCGAGAGTATTAGTGTTAGACCTGTATTCTGTTACTGTTAGATTTATTACTTGTTGCTCCTCACATTTCGTTTTTTTAGTATCTTGTTGTTGTTATTGCTTGGTGCTATTGCTTTTCTTCTCGTCTTTCGTGAGCCGAGGGTCTATCGGAAACAATCTCTCTACCTTCAAGGTGAGGGTAAGGCCTGAGTATACACTACCCTCCCCAGACCCCACTTGTGGGATTACATTGGTTTTTTTTTTTTTTTTTTTGTTGTTGTTGCTCTAGCTGATTTGGCTGGATGAGATTATTAATTGTGAAATAAAGTTCCTGCTAATATGCTTCCATATTTTATTCTTTTGAGAAGTAATATGCTTTCATGTTATATTCTGCCTATTAGCATGTAGAAATCTGTTGCATACCATTCAGACATCACATGTCTTAAAAGAGAAAATGAAATTAAAGCAAGACTTGTTTATTAGCTGGCGTTGTGGACCCATTCTACTTTGGTCTTATGTAGTAGGTTTAAACTGGCTCTTCTGTCATATTGCCCTTAGAAGTGGAATTTCATAGTGCTATACCTTGAGATATCAAACATCCGGAAGCCATTGCAATATTATGAAATTATCCGGACTTCCAAATTCTTGTTGGCATGTCCATATGCTACTAGCTCATAGCCATATTGATTCACAAATATTGACATTGTAAGACATATCGGAGAGTAGAGATGTAATATATTTTCTTTCTTATAACCAAATGCCCGAGGACTAGTGGCGTAAGGTTTGAAACTCTCTAGATAATTGGCACGTCCCTCCACTTTTCTCGGCTTAAATACTAGGCTTTATCTGTGGGAGTGTTCGAACCCACCCGTGACATGCGGCAAGAATAAAAGATGTATTTACAATTAATATCAATTAAAAGACACACACTACACATCTGGAAATTTTCCGCTGTGGGACAATGTCTAACTTACTACTCTAACATTTCTTACATTTTCCCTTAACTTTTAATACTAACACTTAATATAACAGGCCTTCTCAAACTCAAATGGGAAGAACCACTAACTTTATTTATTGAAAATACAAAAAATTGAACAATTTTCAGATTAGTGAATGTACTGTAAAATTGCTATTATTGTTGCGGGAACAGTTGTGGGAAAACTTGCTGGAAGTTGCTGGAATCTTGTCAGATATGGTGCTGGAGAAATGGTTGGAATATTGGCCAGATAGAGGCTGTGCTGCCAGAATGGTCACGGGAAAAGAGGCGCGATGCCACTTGAAAAGTTACAAAATAGTCATAGTGCCACAGGAAGGAGTACTGGAAAAGAGGCATGGTACCTTGGAACGATTATTAGAACTGGGCATGGTGTCGTTGGAATGAGCACTAAAATAGGAGAGATACTACTGAATGATCATCGAAATGATGCAAGAATAGAAAATTATGAAAAGTGAAACACTTGTTCAGGTGGGCAGCATAGGGCCGACCTTCGATATTTGGAAGTTGATTTTTTCCAAGATCATGGAGGTTCTGACACCATGTCAAAAATACGAAAAAGAAGAGATGTATTAGTGACTTGATTAGAATTGAATACAAGCCACAGTTATTCATAGGTCTGGAATACTCATTATTTTTACATTGTGGGACAAATATCTGAGTTGACCAACTCTTAACTTAACAAAACAGTTATAACATTCTAATATTAAGACATAATATTCTAACAGATGCTATGGATTGTATCTGTGTGGCTGAGCCACTTGCATAATCTATTGTGCTATACCGGTTTCTCTTGTGCTTTCCTTTCATGGAACTCAATACTCCATAATGTTTCTAGTGATTGCTGCTACAGTCTGTCAAAAGGGTACATAAACCACTATTGCAACAAACACATTTCTTTACCTTAGTCTTTGACTGTGTGAGGAGACTGTAATTGGCACTTGACACTTAGTTTAGTTTTCTGATAAATATCTGCTCCTTTTTAAATCTTCGTTCGGTAATACTTGCAAGCTAGCGATGCCATGCGATGCCATGATTTTCGATGAATTGGTACAATTGTAAATATGAAAGTCGGAATATATTGACATACTCTTGTATATAAGTGAATTGCATTTCTTTGTTTTTTTCTTTTTGGTGCCATTGGGTCCTTTATTAGCAGTCTTGAAGCTTCTTTGAAGTGCAAGATTTTGGTACAGATAATTTTCATTTTTCACTAACCAAATATTTTATTCTGAATGTATTCTTGGCTCTTGTAAAATGCAGGAAAGTCTATGTGTCTTGGCATGTGATGACTCCGAGGAGGTGTCTTCAGCTTCACAGTTGTTCTTTAGGTATCTGCTCACGTCACATGGAAAGCGTCAAGTAAAAGATGATGTTAGAGAAGTTTTTAACAGGTCTGTGTAGTCCTAATCTTTTCTCTGTTGAAACATATATATTTGGTAGCGGCCTATGCACTAGAAGTGATCTAATGGACTTGACATCCTCTTCACAGGCTTGTTGAAAAGCTTCCAAAGGTGGTCCTTGGAGCTGATGAATCATATGCAATTGCACATGCCCAGAAACTACTCGTACTGATCTATTTTTCAGGGCCTTGGCTCGTGACAGACTACCTCCTTCAGTCTCCTGTAGGTGCAACAGGCCTAGCGTTTTCTTTGTTTCTATCCTTTTAAGCAATTCTGAGCTATCAATTCTTAGCTTTGGGGTCATTGTTCTTTTCTTTTATGGTTCTCTTTTGCTTGGAGAGGCGGGGTTGAGTGGATGAACGTAAAGTCTCCCACTTGCTTGCTTACTTGCCACTGGACACTTGTGGAGCTGCTATTTCTTACATATATTTAATTGTTACAGAATTTATTTCTTTTTTCTTTTTCCTTAGCATCATACCTCATTCAGGTCAGACTACTTAAAGTGTAACGCCTTTCATCTTTTTAATGCCTTTCAGTGGAATTTGTAGGTAAGATCTGCTCAATTCTTGGATGTTTTAGCCCTCTGTCTGAGTCAAAATTCAGTTTTTGCTGGTTCCCTTGAGAAGAATGTTGTAGCAAAGCCTTCCTCATCAGGCTTCATGCATTCCCTAGCAGAGATAAGAGCTGTTAGAGCTGCTGGCTTTGACAATCTGGGAAGTAGAGAGAATCAAAATAGAAGAGTACATGCCACAGAAAGTGTAAAGAATGAGCATCAGCTGCCTCGCATGCCACCTTGGTTTGTTTATGTTGGCAGTCAGAAGCTGTACCATTCTCTAGCTGGGATCCTTCGACTTGTAGGTTTATCTTTATTTGCAGGTTGTTTTTCCCTTCTGAACTTTTTAACCGTATATTTACTTCTTTCCTGACCTAACGTTATGACATTTTCCTTTTGTTACTTTGACTAGATTCTCGAACTGAGGGGTCTCTCTCTGTTATCATTGACCTTCCATTGGAGAACCTGCGGAAATTGATTTCTGAAATACGGATGAAGGAATACAGTGAAGAAAGCTGGCAATCTTGGTACAACAGGATTACTTCAGGACAATTAGTACGACAGGCCAGTACAGCTGTGTGTGTCCTGAATGAGTTGATATTTGGTTTGTCAGATCAAGCAATTGATGACTTTACCAGAATGTTTAGAGCATATGTAATGGCACCGCAAGAAAATAAGAAGTGTCAAGAAGATGAGAGTCAACATTGCAAAATTGAACAATCTGCACCAGAGGGATCTATTTGGAAGATTTGCCAAGTTAAGGGAGAAAGGAATCATTTAGTTGACTGCATTGGCAGCATATTACATGAATACCTATCCCCTGAAATATGGAGTCTGCCCGTTGAACATACGGCTGCTTTACAACAATCTGATTGTGAGGATAGGAACATTAGCTCGCATTTCTTTAATGACAACGTGATGTTGCAGCAGGAAATTTTCTTTTCCATCTCTTGTTGTGATTGTGGTTTCAATCTTATCGATGTCTTTTCTAGCGGCTCAAATAATGCTTGTCATACTGATGTTAGTTTTGCTATTATCAAACAGGTTATTATTGATGGAACTGGCATCTTTTCAATGTGCCTTGGGAAAGATTTTTCTTCGTCGGGATTTCTTCATACATCTCTTTATATGTTGCTTCACAATCTTAGTTGCTCTCGCTTCCAAATCAGTAGTGCATCTGATGCTGTATTACGCATTGTTGCTGCTATGCATGACTATCCAACAGTAAGCAGCAGCTATGGATTTCTTTCTTGCTGTGTCTTTGAAGGTTACTGACACTAATTATAAAACTTCTTGCAGGTTGGACACTTGGTTATAGCAAATTCAGATTATATAATTGATTCAATATGCAGGCAGCTGCGCTCTCTTGAGCTTAACCCTGATGTACCAAATGTACTTGCTGCCATGCTTTCGTACATAGGAGTGGCGCACAGTATATTTCCTCTGTTGGAGGAGCCAGTATGTCTCAACTTTGATATCCTGAAAATTGGAATCAACAAAAAACTTTTTTCTAACTTCTCGTTCTGTTTTGTTGTCTCCAAATGCAACTAGTTTGGAAATGAGGCATATGTTGTTGTAGGTCCTGTCGTCTGTTTTATTATGTCTGCCTCTATGGACATGACATATATATATATATATATGTGTGTGTGTATAGTTTTTAGTTTAAGTTGCGATATGTTCAGAATGATTTTGTGATTTCTGCAGATGCGTGCTGTTTCCATGGAGCTTGAAATTCTTGGCAGGCATCAAAACCCTGGCTTGACCATTCCCTTCTTGAAGGTGATTTCTGACATTTGCTTACTGTAGTCTAATTTGATATGCACTTACTGATAGATATAGCTAGAGGAGAACAATCAGTTCTCTTAGTCATATTCTGTGTCTTAAAACTAGAAAGTGCATTTCTCTTTGTCTGTTATATCTCGCCTGGAAAGAAAGCTCACTTAATTCGTGTATCTCTGCATCAGACCTTTTGTTTTAAATTTCTTTAGATTCTGACTATTGGATGTGGTGCTCTTCTCTATTCAGTTACTTGGTTATAATCTTCCTCCACTCTTCAGGCAATGGCAGAAATAGTTAAGGCATCAAAGCATGAGGCTAGTGCTCTGGTGGATCAAGCAAAGTCATATTATGAGGATGTGGAATCTAGAAAGCTGAACCTGCAGAAGGGGGCAGAAAAGATTTTTGATGATTCAGGTTCATATAATGATGACAATGTTGGCATGGAGTCGTCTGAATCTGGTATGTATCCATTAAATCATGCGACAATTGAATATATATTTATATATTATATTAAAAGCACGAAGGCCCTTAGCGAAATGTTGTTCGCCCTTTTTACCCTTTTATAATAGAGTTCACACCGAACAAAATAGTCATTTAATTGATCTTATAATATTTAGGAGTTTTAAATTAGCTAAAATTATGGTTATTAAATCTTTTCCTATCCGTTTTGTGTAGGAAGTCCAATTATTTAGGATTTTGGGATTCATTAAAACTTTACCTTATATAAATTTTTATTGGTTCTACATATCATAACTACAATATCTTTTATGATAATTTTTTAATATTTATGTTATGTTAATTCTAACATAAATAAATAAATTGACCATGACGAAAACTCCTGAACTATTTTTACCTGATACACCTATTAAGGAGCACTTGACTAACCCAAATTTAAATAAATAGAATTCACTTCTAGAATTCTTTTTCAATTGTGGTCAAATTACAAGTGGTGGAATGTGAATTTTGAGTAATCCCTCGTGGTCTAGGGAATTGTCATTCAATTGTTTTTCAAATATAAATAAAATTTTAACTACTGAATCTTTATATATATATATATATATATATATATATATATAGATAGATAGATAGATAGATCTAATAAGCCTAAGATATTTAGGATTGCTTCTTCTTTTTTTCCTACATTACATGAACTATACCAAGCATCTAAAAACGCAAGGTAGTGTTGAAAAACCGGAAAAGTCCCCAAAATAATTTCTTTCGCAACATTTCTTCTTTTTTGCTCCTGTTTAAACTAACCAACTTTTACCAATTCTTTTTATTCTTATTTCATGTTACAAATTAATGGCGATAATAAGTAAATTTAGCAATATTGTTACAACTTAATCAAAATAAAATCTCTAATTTTTTTTATATTTGGTTAATATATATAGTATATCTTATATATATATATATATATATATATATATATATATATATATATATATAATACCTCGAAATCGATTAAGAATTTAATATTTAAACTTTATATAAACTAATATTTTTAAATCTTGATGTTAAATGTGATTTTCACTTATTTCCAAGAATATTGTGACCTTGTACAATCGAATTTTTATTTTATTCTGGAAAGAAGTTAATTGGAATTAATTCACCATGTTAAAATATAGTAAGAAAAGAACACATTATTCAAAAATATTGTATTAAACACGTTGTTTTCTATGCAATACCTAAATTACTGTTGCATAATCCAGTTAACTAATTGGAAAAGGACTTTAATTTTTTGATATAAAAGAAATTAATATTATTAAGAAAGTTTATTACATCATTTGACTAAAAATTAGGAATTATCTAAGAAATTCTTAATAGGATTTTTTTGGTAATCTGTCACTAATCTGTTGCTAAATAGGAGTAGCGATGAGTTTTTAATGTTTAGCTTCATAATTTACCGTCGCTAATTTCTTATTTTTTGTAATTGACATGTGTAGATTTCATTGTACCATGATAATCATTTTCAAACAAAGTTAAAACAAAAGAAAGAAATACACAGACCTCTAAGCCTTCAAAAATTTCTAGGTTGTTTTCATGCTTAGCTAAATCATCTGCCACTTTGTTGACTAAATAAGTTCAATATTCATCATTTTCAAGAGTTTATATTTTAAAATTTTATTTTTAAAACTCAAACACATTGTTTGAATATTAATATAATTTTTGAAATTTTATACTCATTGCTATAGGGTATATATATATATATATATATATATATATATATATATATATATAGAGAGAGAGAGAGAGAGAGAGAGAGAGAGAGTGTTTTATTTCACCTGAAAATGAAGTAGTTATTCTAGGCTTTTCCTTTTGGTGAGTTAGCCTTTATTTTATTTGACATAGGCTTTATTAAGTACTCCCTCCATTCCAATTTGTGTGAACCTGTTTGACTGGGAACGGAATTTAAGAAAAAATGAAGACTTTTAGAATTTATGGTCCTAAACAAGTCAGAAAGGGGCCCAGAGTATTTGTGTGGTTATGAAAGCTTCTCATTAAGGGTAGAATTGTAAGTTTAAGCTAAATTATTGCCAAATTTAGATAAGGGGTCATTCTTTTTGGAACGAACTAAAAAGGAAATAGGTTCACATAAACTGGAACAAAGGGAGTAGTAGGCTTTCTTGTCTTGTGCTCTAATTTTGGCTGCATAAGTCTGTCACATAAGTCAATCTTTTTTTTTTAGCAAAAGTTCTTTCATGCTTCCTCTGTTATTATATATAGTGATATAGACCTAGTAGCTCTGAGCTGGAAACAGGAATAAGAAGTGTTAAGGATGTCAAAGCGTTTATTTTTTTAATAGTAAGATGTTCAAATCTAAATAAATATCTGATTGTTAAGATGATTGTCTCTAAATGTGAACAATGAGAATTTAAGACTTATGTTTCCTCAACATCCGAATGTCTATAATTTTTCTTGATTTAGAAATAAAATATAAAATATTGAATTTAAAAATAAAAAATAAAAACTAAAACTCCCTCAATTTCAATTTATGTTACACTGTTTCCTTAGTATTAGTTAATTTAAGAAAGAACGACACATTTCTGTATTTGGAATTAATTTAACTTCAAACTTTCCGCTTTACCCTTATTGAGAAGCTTTTATAACCGCACACTGTATGACATGTGTAAAATTACAAGTTTCAAAAGTCTTATAATTACACAAATGTTATGGCATGTTTAAAGCCACACGTTTCAAATGTCTTAGGGCCCGTTTGGACATAAGAATTTTTTCCTTTTCTCCAAAAATGTTTCACTTTTTTCGAAATCAGCATTTGTTCATAAAATTTCCAATTTTCACTTGAAGATGCATTTTGGAAATTTTCGAAAATTTGAAAAATTCCAAAAAACTGTTTTTCAAAATTTTCACTCATATCACTCACAAAACTTCAAAAACAACCCAAAATTATATTCATGTCCAAACACAATTCTAAATTTCAAATACCATTTTCATTTAAAAAAAATTTTCACCCTATTTTGGAATTTTACAATTCTTATGTCCAAACACCCACTTATAGTCACATAAATGTTATACTTACTCCATCCCAATTTATGTGGCACTCTTTCCTTTTTAGTCAGCCCTAGAAAGAATGCCATGCTTATTTAGAAATAATTTAACATTGAACTTTTCACTTTACCCTTAATGAGATGATTTATAGCCACATAAATATATATGTCTTATTTTAGACCTCAAGTTTTCAAAAATCTTCATTTCTGTCTTAAACTTCATCCCGAGTCAAACACCGCCATATATATTGGGACGGATGCCACAAGTTTCAAAAGTCTTCCTTTCTTTTCTAAATTCCACGCCGAGTCAAACTAAACAACAACAACAAACCCAGTGCAATCCCATACGGGGGGTCTGGGGAGGGTAATGTGTAGGCAGACCCCTACCTTATGAAGGAAGAGAGGCTGTTTCCTATAGACCCTCGGCTTAAGAACAGTGAAAAAGACACAATAAACAAACAATAACAATGTCAAGGAAATAAGAGAACAGAAACAAATAGCACAACATGCGATAGCAAAGAAACTAGGAATACGACTATAAGAGAAGTGCGAAAACTTCTCGACTGAAAGGAGAGGGAACAACCACAACGTTACACCCCAAAATTATATGGAGCCCTTCGGAATGACCTAGAATATAGTCTACTAGACTAGCCAAGAAAGAGTCTAGTAGACTATATTCGCCCGTGGAGGTGAGTGGAAGAAGCTGTGAAGCTTCTAACTCTAATTACCTACTCGGGACTATATTAGTAAAAAGCGGCATTATCCCTTTACTCAATCCCCCCTCGCTTACCACCATGAACAACACCTTTCCCCATCAATTGGTTTTTAATTATTTAATAAGAAAGATGGCAAATCTTACCATTGTATTTCCTTTTTTCATTTGGATCCTATCAACTTGGAGAGTGTCTAGATTAAGACACTTCTCGTATTCGAACTATCAAGATCGACTAAATGAGAGTGTGGCTGACATGGTAAAAGACCGAAAATAATGCCACATCATCTAACAACAAATAACTCGGAATAGGAGAATACAAGACTAGTACTAATACTACTAGTACGACGAGAAGAGACTCTCGACTACCTGTCAACCTACAACCCTAATCCTCGACCTCCACACCCCCCAATCGAGTCAAACTATGTCACATAAATTGAAATGGAGGGAGTAAATAAATATGATATCAAAAAGTATGTAAAAAAAACCTGAATTTATATGGTGTTGTGAAAATTGTTTCTTCGATGAAGGCACATTCAAATGTCTAGGTGATGGCAACGGCGATGTTAGTTGCGAGGTGGTGGTTATTGATGGTGGAGGTGGCTAGTAGCGGTGGTTGTGCAAGTGATGATTATTCAGTGGTAGTTGTGCAACGATGGTCTGAAGTGATGGTTATGAAGTGGTGGCTGGAAATAGAGGTGGTTAACGGTGGTGGCAAGTGGTGTAGGTTGGTGGCAGTGGTGGCGGTTGGTGGTAGAGATGGTTGGTTATTGTAGTGAAAGTTTCTTTCATGGTGGAGAGTTGGTGATTTTGCAGTGGAGGTTGATGGTGAACATGATTGATAGTGGTCACAGTGGTGGTTGGCGGTGGTAATGGTGGTGCAGTTGTAATGGATAGAGTAATGATAATAACTCACATTGACGTTTAATGATTTCAATATATAAGATGTTAATGATTCAAACCTATTTATTCGACTTATGTACCACAACACATTGGCACATCGTAGTTGTCCGCTTTAAGTCCATCTGGGACAATGTTGTTGTTGAAGACATAATTAAGTAAATAAAAGTGTGTTCTCTCTAACAACTTAAACTTTTAGATGAGATGATCATACACTTCAACATGGTCAGAGCAGGCAGAGGTCCTGGGTTCGAGTCTCACCGCCACCCAATATGAAAAAGAATTTGCATGTGCTTGACTCATCAAAAGAATCAGGCCCGCGTGTGAGAGGACGTGTTGAAGACATAATTAAGTAAATAAAAGTGTGCTCTCTCTAACCGCTTAAGCTTTTAGATGAGATGGTCACCCACTTCAATAGTGGTGTTCTGAATCGACCCATCTTGGTTCCAATTTTTTTCCAGTGATGAGTGAACCTTAGATTCTGAACAAACAGTTATTGCTGATGAGTGAATTTCTGACTTACAACAAGCTCTGTTTGGTGTCTTTAGAATATTGGGAGTCGAGCAGGGCTACCCTACCTATCTATTATTAATTTTTTCTCCAACTACGTTTGCGTTTTTCTAGCAAGTTAGAACTTTCCGGTTAATGTTGGATGTTTCCGATGGCTTTTTCTGGCAATCCCTGGTGGTAAACACATTGATCAGCTTCACTTCTGGTCATGCAAAATCTTGTATTATCTCTTGGAACTTATCAAAGCATGCTCGAGAGGACTACTTCAATCCATATAGGGATCAATGTAATTGGCATACCAGACTATTGGAGTCCTTCAGGGCAACAAAGCCTAGCAATTGCTCCATGCATACCTCATCCTCTAAATCCCAGCTTAGAAGTGCTTTCTAGATGTAATACATTGGGCTTGACTACACATGAATTTATAGGATTAGTTAGGTATATATGCCTATAGAGTAACCACTAGGCTTTGTTGCCGGGGGAGTCCAGTTGCTAGGAATGGCGATTACATCGATCACTTCGTGGTCTTGAAATAGTTCACCTTGTGCATGGTTTGGTAAGTTCAACAAAGTTGTTCAGGAATTTGGCATGATCCACCATGGAATTGATTATTTGTGTTCGATCTACATTCTGCTTCAAACCTGTGCATGTATATGATGGATTACATTGATGATATAGTTATCATAGGTAATGATTAAGAGGGTGTTAATAAGAGGAAACACTTCATTTCGAGACCAAGTATCAACTTCCTAGGTATTGAAGTTGCTCAATCCGCATCAGGTATTGTGATGTTTTAAAGGAAGTATATTCTTGAGGAGATAGGGATGAAAGATTGTAGACCTATCGTGGCAGGTCCAGGAATGATTGCTTTATGAGGATTGACAACATCAGATTGTTGGGTACATAGATGCAGAATGGGCAGGTTCACTCTCTGACAAATGATCTACTTATGGATATTGTGTTCTGGTTGGAGGCAATCTGGTATCTTAGAAGATTAAGAAACAAAATATAGTTGCAAAATCGGTGGGAGGTAGCATGTATGGAATTACTCGAGGTGTGCGCAAGCCGTCTTACGGAGAGGTGATCAGGTGGGACATGGCGCAGCTTGAGCTATCCGAGGACATGACCCTTGATAGGAGGGTGTGGAGGTTGAGAATCAGGGTAGAAAGTTAGTGGGTAGTCGAGCGTTTTCCCTTTGTCTCCCTTACTTCAGTAGTACTAGTGTTAGTATGGTATCATTTTATCCTTAGATGGTTATTACTACATATTGTTTATCTCGCGCTGTTCAAGATACAGCCATGGGCGATGAGGCACACACCATAAGCACATTGATGCTTGAATTGAAGTGCTATGTATGCGAGGCACAGTGTACAGCTCGTGCGGCATCTAACTTTAGGGTTTAAGTGCACCTCAGCCGAGCTTTAACAACATTACTATTTTGATTTATCATCCTGCATATTATGCACAATTATTGTTTCTAGCTATTAAGTCGAATCTGTCTAAAGAAACCAAGTACAGTACATTTTCATAGTCAGTATGCATCAACTACTTTTGAACCTATCAATAGTGTTCTTTTTTTAAGCTTAAAAGCTTAGGCAATATGAAAGCTTCTTTATAACTTGAAAGCATGCCAGTAGAAAACCGTAAAAAAAAAAAACACATAGTAGAGATGTTTTTATATGCTGTTAGAATAGTCATGTAAATAGGAGTAAATAAATAACCCTAATCCAATATATATTAGGAGTAGGACATGTTATGTGTGTATATATATAGGGCTCATTGTAACATATGTCGATACATCAATAATATATTTTCTACCGTGCTTTCTCACATGGTATCAGAGCTACGGTGAGAAATTTATCGTTGTGCGTCATTCCAGCGATATCCGGGAAGAAAGAACTCGGTCACCGTGCAATTTTTCGGTGACCTAAGTGACTTATTGCGTCAAAGTCACTAATTAACAGTGTTGTGCAAAATCCAACACCACCACAAGGTTCCCAAGAGAGATCCGACCAAACCCCAGAAAAAATCACCGGAAAACAGTCACCCACGTGCCGTCACGCGCCTGTCGGGGCACTGTTTCCGCCGGCGCGTCTGTCCCACGCGCCGGCGCGTGAGACCCCTTCCTGTCAGATTTCGGCTTCGCTCCTTCAGGGCAGTTGGATCGCCCTGCAATTCCGAGCCTGTCCATATTTTTATTTTTTAATTCCGACCACTTTGAGTTTTTCCGGCGACTACACTAATTTTTCCGGCAGCTACAGTACTTTTCCGGCAAACACAGTGTTTTCTTCATCTGTTTCAGAGAATTTTCAGTTGATTCTTTTTGTTATTTGGTGATAATCCAACCATGTCTTTGGGAGTCGATGCTTTCGGGTCTAGAAACCCGGGTTCTGGCAGTTCCGGTGTTATGATTACCTCAGAACCTTTAATGGGAGGTTCAAACTACTTAGATTGGGCTTCATCTGTCGAGTTGTGGTGTAAAGGTCAAGGAGTTCAAGATCATTTAACAAAAAAGGCTAGCGAAGGTGATGAAAAGGCCAAAACACAGTGGGAGAAGGTCGATGCTCAGTTATGTAGTATCCTGTGGCGATCTATTGATTCCAAGTTGATGCCCTTGTTCCGTCCATTCCAGACATGTTATTTAGTTTGGGAAAAGGCTCGTAATCTATACACTAATGACATATCTCGTTTCTATGATGTAATATCGCGAATGACAAGCTTGAAGAAACAGGAATTAGATATGTCTACTTACTTGGGACAAGTTCAGACAGTCATGGAAGAATTTGAGACGTTGATGCCAGTTTCTGCTAGTATTGAAAAACAACAAGAGCAACGACAGAAGATGTTTCTAGTTCTTACACTCGCTGGACTCCCTAATGACCTTGATTCAGTACGTGACCATATTTTGGCTAGTCCAACCGTCCCCTCAGTTGATGAATTATTCTCTCGATTACTTCGCCTTGCTGCAGCACCTAGTCACCCACTGAGCTCATCACAGACACTTGACTCATCTGTCCTCGTATCCCAATCAGTGGACAATCGGGCATCTCATACTATGGAGAATAGACGAGGAGGAGGTCGTTTTGGAAGATCTAGACCCAAGTGCTCCTATTGTCATAAACTTGGACACACTCGTGATGTATGCTATTCTTTACATGGCCGCCCAACCAAAAATGCTTATGTTGCTCAGACTGAGACTGCAGGTAACCAGGGATTTTCTTTATCTGAAGGGGAGTATAATGAGTTCCTTCAGTATTGAGCAAGTAAGCAGACATCTCCACAAGTAGCTTCTGTTGCTCAGACTAATACTTCTGTTGCTGGTAATTCTTTTGCTTGTGTTTCCCAGTCTAGTCCTCCTGGACAATGGGTTGTGGACTCAGCCGATTCTGATCATATCTCTGGTAATAAATCACTTTTGTCAAATATTGCGTATTCACAGTCTCTTCCCACTGTACTTTAGCCAATGGGTCTCAAACCAAAGCAAAAGGAGTTGGACAAGCGAATCCCCTACCCTCTGTCACTCTAGATTCCGTTCTCTATGTCCCTGGCTGTCCTTTTAATCTTGCATCTGTTAGTCGTTTGACTTGTGCCCTCCATTGTGGTATATATTTTATTGATGATTCTTTTATTATGCAGGACCGCAGTACAGGGCAGACGATTGGAACAGGACTTGAATCAGAAGGGCTTTACTACCTTAACTCCCTAAAATCCTCCAAGGCATGTCTAGTTACAGATCCTCCGGACCTAATTCACAGACGTTTAGGACATCCAAGCTTATCCAAGCTTCAGAAGATGGTGCCTGGTTTGTCTAGTTTATCCACATTAGAGTGCGAGTCATGTCAGCTCGGGAAACATACCCGAGCCTCCTATCCTCGTAGTATTGAGAGTCACGTAGAGTCTATTTTTTCTTTAGTTCACTCTGATATATGGGGTCCTAGTAGAGTCAGTTCAACCTTAGGATTTCGTTATTTTGTTAGTTTTATTGATGATCATTCAAGATATACTTGGATTTTCTTAATGAAAGATCGTTCTGAGTTGTTTTCTATATTCCAGAATTTTTGTGTTGAAATTAAAAATCAATTTGGTGTTTCCATTCGCACTTTTCGCAGTGATACCTTAGAATATTTATCCTCTCAATTTCAGCAGTTTATGACTTCTCAAGGAATTATTCATCAGACCTCTTGTCCTTATACCCCTCAGCAAAATGGGGTTACAGAGAGAAAGAATAGGCACATCATTGAGACTGCTCGCACACTTCTCATTGAATCTCATGTTCCGCTGCGTTTTTGGGGCGATGTAGTTCTCACAGCTTGTTATTTAGTTAATCGGATGCTTTCCTCTCCCATCCAGAATCAGATACCGTATGCAGTATTGTTTCCCCAATCACCCGTATACTCTGTTCCCCCTCGTGTTTTTGGGAGCACTTGTTTCGTTCATAACCTAGCCCCTGGGAAAGATAAGTTAGCTCCTCGTGCTCTCAAGTGTGTCTTCCTTGGTTATTCTCGTGTTCAGAAGGGATATCGTTGTTACTCACTTGATCTTCGTAGGTACTTTATGTCCTCTGACTTCACATTTTTTGAGTCTAAACCTTTCTTTACCTCTTCTGAACTTTCTGACCCCCTTGATATATCTGAGGTCTTACCTATACCGACCTTTAAGGAGTCTACTATAGCTCCTCCTTCACCTTCCGCCACAGAAGTCTTACCCGAGTCTCCTATAGCTTCTCCTTCACCTTCCGCTATAGAAGTCTTATCCATTCCAGCCGTTGAGGAGTCTAGTGTGGCTCCTCCTAGACTCCCTGCCACAGGAACACCACTTTTGACATATCATCGTCGTCCGCGCCCAGCATCAGGTCCAGCTGATTCACGTCCTGCACCTGACCCTGCTAATACTGCGGACTTGTCTCGTCTTAATCAACCGATTGCACTTCGGAAAGGTATACGGGCCACCCTTAATCCTAATCCCCATTATGTCGGTTTGAGTTATCATCGTTTGTCATCACCCTATTATGCTTTTCTATCTTCTTTGTCCTCTGTTTCCATCCCTAAGTCTACAGGTGAAGCATTGTCTCATCCAGGATGGCGACAGGCTATGATTGACGAGATGTCTGCTTTACATACGAGTGGTACTTGGGAGCTCGTCCCTCTTCCTTCAGGTAAATCTACTGTTGGTTGTCGTTGGGTGTATGCAGTCAAGGTTGGTCCGGATGGTAAGGTTGATCGTCTTAAGGCTCGTCTTGTTGCCAAAGGATATACTCAGATATTTGGGCTCGATTACAGTGATACCTTCTCTCCTGTGGCTAAGATAGCATCAGTCCGCCTTTTTCTATCCATGGCTGCTGTTCGCCATTGGCCCCTCTATCAGCTGGACATTAAGAATGCTTTTTTACACGGTGACCTTGAGGATGAAGTTTATATGGAGCAACCACCTGGGTTTGTTGCTCAGGGGGAGTCTCGTGGCCTTGTATGTCGCTTGCGTCGGTCACTTTATGGTCTAAAGCAGTCTCCTCGAGCCTGGTTTGGTAAGTTCAGCACAGTTATTCGAGAATTTGGCATGATTCAGAGTGAAGCTGATCACTCTGTATTCTATCGGCATTCTGCCTCGAGTCTCTGTATTTATCTGGTGGTCTATGTTGACGACATTGTTATTACCGGCAATGACCAGGATGGTATTACTAAATTGAAGCAACATCTCTTGCAACACTTTCAGACTAAGGATCTGGGCAAACTAAAGTATTTTCTGGGTATTGAGGTCGCTCAGTCTAGCTCAGGTGTTGTGATCTCACAACGAAAGTATGCCTTAGATATTCTTGAAGAGACAGGAATGACAGGTTGTAGACCGGTTGACACTCCGATGGATCCGAATTCTAAACTTATGCCAGGACAGGGGGAACCTCTTAGCGATCCTGCAAGATATAGACGGTTGGTTGGTAAATTAAATTACCTTACAGTGACAAGACCTGACATTTCCTTTTCTGTGAGTGTTGTGAGTCAGTTTATGGATTCTCCGTGTGATAGTCATTGGGATGCAGTTGTTCGCATTCTTCGGTATATAAAATCAGCTCCAGGCAAAGGTTTATTGTTTGAGGGTCGAGGCCATGAGCAGATCGTTGGATACTCAGATGCTGATTGGGCAGGATCACCTTCTGATAGACGTTCTACGTCTGGATATTGTGTCTTGGTAGGAGGAAATTTGGTGTCCTGGAAGAGCAAGAAACAGAATGTGGTTGCTCGGTCTAGTGCAGAAGCAGAATATCGAGCGATGGCTATGGCGACATGTGAGCTAATTTGGATCAAACAGTTGCTCAAGGAGTTGAAATTTGGTGAGATTAGTCAGATGGGACTTGTGTGTGATAATCAAGCTGCTCTTCATATTGCGTCAAATCCAGTGTTCCATGAGAGAACTAAACACATTGAGATTGACTGTCACTTTGTTAGAGAAAAGATACTCTCGGGAGATATTGCTACAAAGTTTGTGAAGTCGAATGATCAGCTTGCAGATATTTTCACCAAGTCCCTCACTGGTCCTCGTATTAACTACATATGTAACAAGCTCGGTACATATGATTTATATGCACCAGCTTGAGGGGGAGTGTTAGAATAGTCATGTAAATAGGAGTAAATAAATAACCCTAATCCAATATATATTAGGAGTATGACATGTTACGTGTGTATATATATATAGGGCTCATTGTAACATATGTCGATACATCAATAATATATTTTCTCCCGTGCTTTCTCACATATGCAATATTAAATGTCAATAATGCCATGTTCTGTTGTATGAAATATAATTAGGACAATATCACAAAAGACAATAGCTTGCTTTTGTGGCTGCGGTGCACACAATTTTCTGTTTCCAGTGTAAGATGGTCTTTTTTATTGACTCCAACGTGATTTTATCCTGTCCATTCCAATTATCAATCTGGCTCAGTCAACTTTCTGGTGCACTGGGTGTCTAGTTGTGCTTGTCTGGCCAGATTGTCTTCACAGCTCTGTTTGTGGCTCCAGGAATCATGCAGATCAGGCACTCGATGACAACAAGGGGAACTTTGAGGAAAGAAAACACTAAAAGTTTTCTGCCGTCACAAAAGTATACTGAAAAAGGAGATAATAAAAGGTTTTAGTTTGTTGCATCTAGAAAAATATTTTAGAATAATGCCTTATTGGAAGGCTTAAAGTGGCATGTATCTGAATAAAATTTTGAGATCATTGGGATAAAGATGCTTTCACAAGTTCCACCTTGGGAGACACTCTTAAAGAGTTACTCATGAAAATACCAATTGCAAGCACTGACAACATAATAATATTAGAAATTTGTGTTCAACTCCATGATGCTGACATGAAGTATGGTGAAATCTTATTCTTGAGTATCAAATTTTCTTTTGGTGTTGAATCATATTTTGAGGAACACTCGTATATAATATTGAAAATCCAGGGTCATTTGCCTTTTTGGGAGTTCATGTCTGAATTTACCCGATTGATAGCATTGGCCATCTGATGGTGGTATTCTTCTATTAATAGGGATGCGGATCTACGCCAATGATGTTCATACGCAAATGGAGTGGGAGACTATGATGTTCAAAATGAGTGACTTCAGAAGGTTTAGACGAACAGTTGGATCTATTGCAGGTTCATGTTTAACAGCTGCAACTCCATTACTTGCTTCAGCAAAACAAGCAGCATCCCTGGTAGCACTTGATATAGTTGATGTATGGTTTTGAGCTTTATTCTGTCGCAATTAAGTAATTTCACAATGAAATTAAAGTGTTTAAATGCTGAACCTTCTATCCTAATACAAAATATATTATATGCATACGCAGTTAGGATAGCATGGGTCTTTGGAAATCCCCAACTTCATTTTGTTCCTGCTCAGTAAAAATAAGTTCATGCCTATTCATGATAGGATTACCTTACTGCCGCAGTCCCTCTTATACCACTTTCCTTTTCTCATGTAAAAGCTTGTCTTAGTCGGCCAGTCTTGTTTTTGTAGATACGTTTTATTCTTCTGACAGAAGATATAAGCTGAGGATTCCTTCTCAAAAAAAGAAAAAATCTAAGTTGAGGATCCATCATACACTTTTGTCTCGTTTTGCTATGGTTGATCATTTATTCACCCTCATATTTATTAAATCTGCATATATGCAAATTCCTTGAAGGAACAAACTTATTTACTTACTGAAATATTGCACCTGAAAGTTTCCTTTGATTCACTTATTTTCAAATGTCTTTAGGATGGATTTTTGACAATTGCCAAAGTGGAGGATGCCTACAAGCATGAGAAGGAAATCAAAGAGGCAATTGAACATGTGGCTGAAATGTGTTCATTCTATAGTCTTAGGGATGCTTTAGATGCTGATGCTGATGAATCTACTGAGAACAGACTGCTCCCTGCAGCCAATAAAGTATGGCCTTTTTTGGTTGCTTGTATTCGAAATAAGAGTCCATTGGTGAGTGGCTTTTTATCATTTTTTTTTTGAAACCTACTAATCATTTCTGCGGATGATTTCTTATTATAAATCTTTTTAAATTTAAATAGATATTTGACTATTTTCAATTTTATGGCAACTATAATTATGAGATGTGCTGGGGAAGCACGATTGGAAACTAATAGAATTTAGAAGTTCCTAATTTATGGTTTGGATTCTAGGATGCTGATAATAAGCAGTTACCGTGAAATAACTGAATCCATAGTGAGAGGGACGAGAACATGTATGTCCAGTGTGAGCTATCATGCAATAGATTGGACACTGGAAGCAATAGCCAAATCTGTGTCCAGTGGGCAGTGGCTAAGATTTCACGAATTTTGGGCCAAAAACATCCCTAAAGTATATTTTATAACTTAAATTACATCCTTGAAGTATCTTTACGAATAAAAATATCCTTAAAGTTTTCGAAAGTGAGCAAATTTCATCCTTCTGTTACCCATTGTTACAAACTAACGGACCCCTACAAAACCACACGTGACATGACATCTGCCCAAAACATCGCCTGCTTCTCCATCCCTGATCGTTAAGGCACACTTTTTGTACTGAAGGAAATACAGTTGTATATATGAAAGTGTTTGGGGTAATTTTCTCGTTTCTGTGATATCTCAGATTTTCTTGTTTTTGGAGTTTCTGATTTTTCCATAATCTGGTCTCTGGAGTTTCAGCATTTTCTGCATTTCTGGTTTCTAAAACTGCATGTTTTTTTAGCATTTTATGCATTTCTAGTTCTGTACTTTGTCACTTCTGGAGTACCAATTGATTGTTTTTAGGATGGGATCTGGTGGACGCTTGTTACAGAAGTTCCAAAATTCAATAGTGTTTCTGGTTTAACTGTGAATCTTATTGGTGAACAATAATGGTGAGACGGTGAATTGGATTTTAACATTTATTTTTCCTTTGATGAATATGGTGAAAAGGATGAAAAAAGATGGAATCTTTTCCTGGTTATGCTGCAGTGATGCTTCATCTTCTAATTGTACATGTCTAGTGTGGACAAGGATGATTGGATGGTTCTACAAAACAATTTGAAAAATTCCTCGAAACCTCCTCTTGTCATGCTTCATCTTACAACTTAAACTAGTGATGAGCATCACCCAGAAGGACGTCTAAGTGGTTCTACCAGTGTTATGAGTACCGACTTCAAACAACTCTGTTTGTACCATAACTTTTTGTTTTTACTTCAGGGTTGGGCAAGGGGGTTGTAAAGCTGGGTGTTTGGCATATATGACATGTGCTGCACGTGATTTTGAGGGATTCTGTTAGTTCTGTAACCATGAATAACAGAAGAATGAAACCTGCTCATTTCGATAAACTTGAAGGATGTTTAAAATGTGTGCTGAGATATTTTAAGGATGTAGTTAAGTTGCAGATATATTCAGGGATGTAATTGGCAAAAAACTCATGATTTCACTGTTATCTTTGTTTCATGAGTACTTTACATTCTTTAATGATTACCATTAGAGTCCTTGAGATATCTGGAGGTGAAACTTGGTTTGACAATGAAATCTTTAGTAGGACAAAGTAAAGAGAATTTTTTCTGATTGGGAGGGACTTGAGAAACATCCCTACTATTTCTTTTTCTTGGTTGTACCATTGTTTGGTCTTTGCTTCCCTTGCCCACCCCCACCCACGAAGGAAAAAGAACTTGTCGAGCAAAATTGAAATTATAAGTTTGTTTCAAAGGTAGTAGTATTGTCAGTAAAGCAGCTTTCTGACTATTGGTTTTTCTGTTCAATAATAAGCAGGCTGTTCGAAGATGTGCGCATACTATTAGTAATATTGTGCAAATATGTGGAGGTGACTTCTTTACTCGGCGTTTCCATACAGATGGGAAACACTTCTGGAGCCTTTTAAGTACTTCACCATTTCAAAAGAGAGCTCCACATTTAGAGGAGGCTCACTTGAAGCTTCCATACCGAGGTGATTCTGCATCTTCAGGAGATCCAGTAGCTGAGATTTCTGATCTAAAAGTCCAGGCCGCGGTGCTCAGCATGCTTGCGGATCTGGCTCAGAATAAACATAGTGCTTCAGCACTGGAAGCAGTTCTGAAGAAGGTCAGCGGTCTCGTTGTTGGGATAGCATGTAGCGGTGTTGTAGGCCTTCGAGATGCATCTGTGAATGCCCTTGCTGGACTCGCTTCAATCGATCCTGATCTTATTTGGCTCCTTCTAGCTGATGTTTATTACTCGAAGAAGATAGAGACACCTATGCCTCCTACAACAGTAGAGTTTTTAGAGATATCTCAAATTTTACCTCCACCTTTGTCTTCCAAAGGTTACCTTTATATGCAGTATGGAGGGAATAGTTACGGTTTTGACATTGATTTTACTTCTGTCGAGACCGTGTTTAGAACATTACATTCCCAGGTTTTCAATTCACAAATGTACATTTGATTTCCAATATCTCTAGTGACTTCTTTCTTGTGGTTGGGGTTGAGGGTGCAAAGGAGCTAATTATTCAATCCTAGGCAATCTGCACTCTCAGAAAGATCCATGGTGACAGGAAGAAGAGTAGCAAAGGGGTGTTTTCAGTCAAGTCATGCTATAGATATCACGAAAAGAATTACACTTGAAGCCTTGGCCCTGGAAGCAGATCTGGAAAACCAACGGTCCATAAAAAGTGGCATGTTTTTCTTGGATAGTAGTCAAAGAGGCTTGCCTAACTCATGATAATCTTCAGAAGAGAGGAATGAGGTAATGCAGTAGATTTACCTTTGTGGATTACAGAGGCCCCCAACTACTTATTTTTGCTCTGCTCTGTCGCATATCAAATGTGCCAATTGTTTCTGAAGTTTGCTGGCACCAAATGGGCCATTCCTCGGACAATCATTGCCCGTTTGAGATGTTGGCAAGGAAAAATGAAGAACTAAGTGGTGGTACACAGCCCCTGCATGCATTCTGGTGGACTGTTTGATGTGAAAGAAATGCTAGATGCTTTGAAGATTAAGTTCAACTCTATCCAAAATATCAAGTTCTAGTGTACTTTGTCCTTTTAGTTTTGATGTAAAGAGGAACTTATAGAAGAAACAGATTCAATACTTGGTTTATAGAATCACTCCATGGTTAGAAGAGGGATATGATTTTGGATTTTGCTCACTCGGTACAGATCTGCTGCATTAAACTTAGTGCTACTTTTGTGAATAATATTTGTTACCTTTTTCGAGAGAAAAAAAGAGCCATGATGCGTTTTACTTTTAATTTAGTGATACCACTAGTATCTTGCCCCTGCTAAGTCAAGGTTCGATGCCCTTTGTAGTAATGAAATTTCATAATTAGCAGAAACGAGTTACATGAAAGAGATTGAACACTGGAAAAAGATCTTAAATAAACCCAGCTAAGGACTTCTCTTCCTAGCATCTACATTACTTCTTACTTTAGAATGTACAATAAAATCTTCACTTCAATTTGATGTTAAATGCTTTACTAACTTTATAGAAAAGAAAAAGTCATGATTTAAAAAATTATTCGTTAGTATAATTTTGCATTGAGATGAACGTAAAGAAAAGATTTAAAAGATTAACCATTTGACTTGCTCTGTTATATTTCAATATCTATGCATTTGCAATTGCAACGGATGTACCAGACACTTTAAACATTTTTTCGTTCTCTAAATTCGATAGCTTAAATAGATACAGAGTATGAAACGACTTCATTTTGGTTTACAAGCACAAGATTCACTTGAGTGTTAATTTTAAGGTCCAAACTTATACCACGTCAACAGTTAATTTGACGTGGTGTGCCAAATCAAATTAAAGACCAAACAAACCCTTCAAGTGTTCCGTTCACAATGTTCGTTTGGATGTTACTTCATTTTAAGGTTCGGCACATGTGCATGCCAAATAGAGGTCCAATAGAAATTTTCTAAATGTTCAAATATGTTCCGGCAAATAAGATTAAAAATACGAAATATATAAATGACCCCTTTAAGTTGTCCTCAACTATCAGACAGACACCTCAATTGACCCATTTACTATTTTGACACTTCAAGTGTCTACTTATAGCCTGTTTGACCAAGCTTTTTTTTCTTGGCCTAAAGTTTTTTTTTTTTTTTTTTTTTTTTTTTGCAAAAGGGCTTTTTTCTTCAAAGTTAAGGTGTTTGCCAAACTTTTTGAAGGAAAAAAGGGTTTTTGAGTAGAAACAGAAGCAGTTTTTGAGAAACAGAAAAAAGTAGCTTCTCCCCAGAAGCACTTTTTTGAAAAACACTTTTTGAGAAAAATACACTTAGAAGCACCTTTTAACAGCTTGGCCAAACACTAATTGCTGCTCAAAAGTACTCTTCAAATTAATTTGCCAAACACAAATTGCTTCTCACCAAAAGTACTTTTTTAAAAGCACTTTTTAAAAATACATTTCTCAAAATAAGCAGATTTTTCCAGCTTGGCCAAACAGGCTATAAGTGTGTCTTGTAAACACGTTGCGATGACATGGCAAATCAATTGTGTTTCATTAACAATTGAGCGCGTGAGAACTTCAATTACGTTTTTTTTTCTTTTTTCTTTTTCAATTTAAGTTATTTTATGTGTGGTCCACACCACATTTTCTGTTTTTTTTTATTCCAAATGATTTCCACTTTCTCCCACAAAAATTTCTTCCACCAACAAGCCATCCTCTAGTATCGACAATCCCAGCTGCTTAGTAAAGCCCAATGTTGACCAACAATAACCAGTAAAAAATAAGTGGATTTACCCCATTTCATCATGTCCAATAATTAAAACTATGATTGTTATTGAAATTGGAGAAGATTTTACTTAATTGGTAAACCGACCCAGATAAAAGGGTTCATAGGAAGCAAAATGGATGTTGAAGATCCATTTAATTGACTCGAGGTAGAGCTTCGAATCGGTATGGATATATCATTATTGATTTTAACTTTGGGTTTCTGCTTTTGTTATTCGAGAAGACAGCAATGGCTCCTTGCTGATACTTCTCAACCAAAAGTGCAGTTGTTATCTCATCTTTTTCTCCCAATAAACTAATGCTTTTGTTCCATTCTTTCTCAGCTTCCACTCAGGTAGTAGTGGCCAAAAAGGCAAGGCTAATCTTTAATAGTCTTTGTTCAGTTTATCATTTAGCTTTGCAGATTGACTTGGAATGAAGCCACAGAGAAACATACATATTGGGTGAGTATGAAAATGCATGAGGTTTTTGTTTCCACACGGTTGTTATGAAAGCAAAGCTCTTATTGGAAACATGTAGAAGAAGAAAAACTAAGAGAAAGAAATGGGGAAGGATTATCAGGATGAGGGGCGGGGAAGAGAATGAACTTTTCTTTTCTATGGAAGATAAAGCTTATGTGAAAAAGGGGGAAACTTGTTTTTTAGTTTTTTTTTTGGATTTTTAATTACACGTGATAATATTTTTGTTTAAAATTACATGTGTCCTTACTTCATTGGCTCATTTGACACACTGCAAGTGTAACACATGCAAGGTGGCTGACTTGGTAGTATGTTTACAAGATACACTTAATATCCACTTGAAGTATCAAAACGATAAATGAGTCAGTTGAGATGTCTATGTGATCGTTGATGACAATTTAAAGGGGTCATATATGTATTTTGCCTGAAAATAATAACTTGACTCCGATAAGCCAATCAATTCAATTGAAGTAATACTGTTAAATGTGAATTTTTGATCCTACACAACCATTAATATGTCATATAACCAAATCTAGTAATTCACATAGAAGAGAGAGCCCATAGTCTTTCTCAAAATTCTGTAGCAAAGAAGAAAGAATCAGGAAAAGTTATTCCTTCAGGTCAACTCAAAAACTCAAGTGCTATTTGACTCTTCTTGATGATAAATGACTTTACAAAAAGGTCAACGACATCTTTTGCGTAAAAGATAAATTTCTTTGGACCTCGAATTAAAGTAAATAACTTAAGATAAAAATTAGAATATTTCAAGTAATATTCATATTTGTTAATAACAAAGTTTTTGTACTTATAGTTCCTTATTAATCCTTCCAAATTTTCATGACCAAACTTCTTGTACGCCAAGTTGGACCAGCTATGTCCATCATTTCTTTCTCTCATAAATTGAACCAGCAAATACTGAAATATTCTTTTGTGTAGGATTCAAGGAAAAAGATGACATTCTGCATAAAGATATTGTTGCATCTACTGATCACCTCGTATTGGCTTGATGACTCATAATATGCTCAAAATTGATGATGTGGAGCTTCATCTCGCGAAGACGCTTGGATCAAACAAACTCTAATAATGCCACAAGCTTTGTTGCACAATATCACTTTTTATATGCGACAAAATATTTTTAAATGAGATCCAACTTTAATGAGTTTTGTAGTGAATTCTTCTATTCAGCTATGTACAACACTTTAATGACCAACACTATTCAATCATGAGCACGCAACTATGATGATCGTGCAAACTATTGAGCCATTAATAAATATATATAAAGGACTACGAGCCCGTTTTGATTAGCTGGAAAAAATTAGTTGCTTAAAAGTACTTTTAAAGTGCTGAAACCGGTTTTAAAAATAAGCAGTTAAGTGTTTGAATAGAAGTGTTGAAGCTAAAAAAAGTCATTTATGTGTTTGCTAAACAAGTGCTGGTAAGCACGTTTTTTATTAAAATGACTGAAGTAACCTTAAATCTGTTAACGCTACAAAGGAGTTGATTACTACAAGATTTTTAATTCTCAATACAAATAAATATATTTCAGCCACTTTAAATTTAAATTGATTACCTAAGATAATATTTATATAAGTGTTATTTTAGAGTTCACTCAGACACAAGAAGGGGGTTGAATTGTGTATTGCCCTTTCACGATTTCAAAGAACCAAGTTCTTTGAACAAACTAACCTGACACAACCAGAAAGTAAAGTGCAGAATATAACTAACACAACAATTTTATGTCGAAACCCCTTTGCTCAAGGGAGTAAAAATTACAATCTACCCTAGTAGGATTTGCTTCAAAACTTTACTAACTTCAAAGAACGATTTTATGTTATAACTTTATAAGTAAGGGACTAATTCTAGTACCTTAGCCCCTATAATCAACATGAACACAATGCCAATAGCTCAAACGTTTGATCCAATAAAATTATCAAAAATACCTTGATGGGTTTTCAATGTCTTTGCCTTATGCTTCTTATGTTTTGATGATCTAACAAACTTATTGTTAAGAACCAGATAGAGAACCTGACCAAATTGGTACACATTTCAAATGAACAATGTCCAGTCTGATCTCCAGCAAATGAACAACTACAATGAGGAACACAACAGGGACCTGGTCCCTTAGGGTTCTCTGAAAGAAGTACAAGTCAACTATACAGCTGGAACGCAACTGCAGAAAGTGACTGTCCGCAACTGTACCCGCGACAATGCAACAGACAGTGCAGCAGTCACTTCTCATTGGGAAGAAGCGTGTACCAAGAATGGTGATGTCTTTTGTAGTATAACAACCTGGTGCAAGGCACAACATATTTACTTGAGCATTTAGTGATATTCTCTCAAGCATTAAAGTGTTGATCCAGCATTGAAGTCACAAGTGTGTCAAGAACAAGAAGACAACTCCACTAAAGGATCAGTTTCACAATGAGTGTATGTGTATCCGTAGTTGAGTTGTAATTTTGTTATTTGTTCTTCATTGTAACTCCTATCTTGCTTTCTTAGAAGCTGTATTTTAGGAAACCCAAAAATCACAAATCCTCTAAGTTTGTGTTGTGACTAGAGTTAGTCATAAGTTAAAGTCTTTGTAACTAGAGAGTGACAAAGTGGCTTGTGGTAAGCGTATCACAACTTAGTTAAGTTGAAGTCTTTGTAATAGAGTCATTACAAAGTGGCTTGTAATAGCGAGATTACAAGTTAGTGAAGTTGAAAGCCTACAAGTGTAGGTCGTGGTTTTTGTCCCCTTAAGTGGGATTTTTCCACGTAAAAATCCCGTGTCTCTTTTACTTACTGCTTCATAAGTATTCTCAGTAGAAACTCACAAAGGATCGGGTGCTCTATAGTTTGGTGGACCCATATAAGCTAACAATTGGTATCAGAGCGGGTTCTTTCTAAAAGGTTAACACCTAGAAAGGATCTCAATGGCTGCTCCACCCAACTTTGAGGAAGGACAATCAACCTACAGACCTCCTAGATTCAATGGTCAGTACTACGGCTGGTGGAAGACTCGCATGCATGATTTTATAATGGCCGAAGATTCAGAACTATGGGACATCATCTGTGATGGTCCACATGTTCCTATGAAGAAGCTTGGAGAAACTGGACAATTGGTGCCGAAAGACAGAAAGGAGTACAATGATATTGACAGAAAAGCTGTAGAAAAGAACTATCACGCAAAGAAAATCTTGGTATGTGGTATAGGACCCGATACGTACAACAAAGTGATTCTGCCAAAGAAATATGGGAAGCATTGCAAACCGCACACGAAGGAACTACTCAGGTTAAATAGTCCAAGATTGACAACATCACCATAGAGTATGAGCTCTTCAGGATGAAAGATGATGAGTCTATACAGGATATGCACACTTGATTCACATCCATCATAAATGAGCTTCATTCACTTGGAGATGTTATTCCCAGAAACAAGCTTGTAAGGAAAATTCTCAGTATTCTACCTGGTTCTTGGGAGAGTAAGGTAAATGCCATCACTGAAGCTAAAGATCTACAAACTCTAACCATAGATGAGCTTATTGGTAATCTGAAGACATACGAGATGAAAAGAAAGAAAGGCAGTGAAAGGAGAGAGCCAAAGAAGGAAAAGAACCTGGTACTCAAGGCTGAAAACAGTGACTCAAGTGAAGAAGATAGTGATATGGCCTATCTTAATAAAAGGTTTCAAAAGATGGTTCGAAGGAATGGTGGTGTCACAGATGCGAAAAGCCAGGGCATTTCATCAAAGAATGTCTACTTCTGAAACATGAGCAATACAAACAAAACCCTGACAAAGCAGCAAAAAGGAACCCGGTTCCAGACAAACGATTCAGTCAAAAAAGTGCAGCTGACAATATGTGAAGCAGGCCCTTGATGCTTGGGGAGACTTCTCCAGTGAATCAAAAAGGGAACCAGATGCAAAAAACAGCTCCATGATGGCATTGGAAACTGAAGCAACGAAATATGACTCACTGTTCGCGCTGATGGCTCAGTCTGAAGATGATGAAGAGGATGAAAATGATGAGGTAAATTTCAGGGATGTTTAGAAAAATCTGAAATCCTACTCTTCTAAGAAGTTACGGTCACTAGCAAATGTTCTAATTGATGCATGTTATAGACTTGATAATTATAAGGAAATTCTAACCATAAAACTAGGAGAAGCCGAACAATCTAGAGATAATCTGGTGGTCTGTGTAGTGGACCTAAATGAGACCGTAGCTAATCTTGAAAAGGAAAAGGAAGCTTTGAATGAAAAAAATAAAGTGTAGAAAATTAGAGAGATGACCTGATGGTAGTGGTTGTTGATTTGAAGGAAACCATAGAAGGTCTTAGCAATGAGAAACACACTCTAGAAGAAAAAATTGCTGCTACTGAGCAAGAGAGGGATGACTTTTTGGTGATAATCACTGACCTAGAGGAAACCATTGAGAGACTCAATTCAGAACATAGGACTGTGAGTCTTGGGAAAGGGAAGGAAGTAGCTAGTGAGACACACATCAAGCTTGAGAAGGAATTAAATGATGTGAAAACTAGTCTATGTAGGGAACTTGAGAAAAATAGGCAACTTCAAGGTGAATTGGAGAAAGTAAAAATTGATCTTGAGAAATCTCTGAAGTGGACCTGGTCCTCAGATGTTGTCACTGCTATGTACTTCAACAATAGTGGAAACAGGAAGGGAATCGGGTTCCAAAAGGAGAAAACTCCCTACAACCCTCACAGCAAGTACGTCATTGTTCCTGATAACTGGTTGTGTACCCAATGTGGGAAAAATGGGCACTTCAAAGAAAATTGCCAGGCCAGGGTTCAATCTGTTCAAAAAAACAAAGTGTTTACTGAAAAGTGACTACTAAAGAGGGACCAGGTACCGCTCGCAAGAAACGAATATTGCCTGCATGGACTAAAAAAGCCCTTATCCATCCCTTTTCTCATAACAAGGGACCCAAACTAGTTTGGGTCCCTAAATCTAACCCATGATTTATATGTGCAGGGAATACTGAGAAGAAATGGACATCAATGGTTCATGAACAGTGGATGCTAAAAACACATGACTAGAAACACCAGGGACTGTCTCTCACTGAAAGCCCTGCAGAAAAGGGAATGTATCCTGTGTATATATATAAAAAAAAGGGAGGGGGGGTACATTCTCAGTGTTGAAAAGATGGAAAGTCTATGTCACACTCAATTGAGAACGTGTGCCATGTGAGTTGCCTGAAGCACAATCTCTTGAGTGTGTCTCAAATCTATGATAAAAGGAACAAAGTAGAGTTCTTATAAAAAATACGCATAGTTACCAATCTGGGCGGAAGCAATAAACGAGGCTTGCTACTTGGTGAACAGGTGTATAATCAGGTCCCTCCTAAACAAAACCTCCTTTGAGTTGCTCAATGGACGAAAACCAAAGATAACTCATCTTAGAACCTTTGGATGCAAATACTATTTTGTCAACCACGGGAAGGACCAGCTCGGGAAGTTTGATGTATGAAGCAATCCTTCTGGGATACTTCCCTCAAAGCAAACCGTACAAAGTCTACAACAAAAGAGCTCACTATGTGGAAGAAAGTGGTCATGTGATACTCAAAGAGACACCCTCCTCTAACAAAGGAGGGAACAGTGATAATCAAGACGATGAACCACTTTTGGTCCCTAAGAAATATCTGATGTTTCAATTGGGAAAGTTGATATGATGAGTTAGATGAAGGAGACAGGGGAAGACAATGCAACATCCTCTTCCACTTCTCACGAGGAACCTGGTACTTCATTTACTACCATTGAAGTTGAAGAAACTGTTGGAGATGCAGTGCAAGGTATTCCACAAGTAGCAGAACAAGGAGTGCAGGGAAATCCACTTAATTTACCCAGTCTCTCCACTAATCAAACTTCAGTCCCCACTTGGAAACACAAAAGCTCCCATCTATTTGATAACATAATCACTCCCCTTCATTCTAGATTTAGACAAGAATCAAAATCCAAAAAATTCCCTAGTCCCTTCTGTATTTCCATTCCAGAATAGAACCCAAAATCAAATCCCAAGGAATCTTACTTGAAGGCTGCCAAAAGAAGTTTGAGATACCTTAAGGGAACACAGGACCTGGTCCTGTATTACCCCTCAGGTGACAGTTTTAATCTTATTGGGTATGCTGATGCTAACTATGTAGGTTATCTTGTGGACAGGAAAAACACTTCTAGAATGGCTCACTTGCCATGATCGTGTCTCATCTCTTGGGGCACAAGGAAGCAAAACTCAATGGCTTCTTCAACAACCGAAGCAGAATACGTACCGGCAGCATCCTGCTGTGCTCAACCCCTATGAATTAAGCACCAACTGGAGGATTTCAGGGTAATTACTGATGGTATGCTTCTTCTATATGACAACACCGGTGCACTCAACTTGATCAAGAATCCAGTTCAAAACAAGAGAACCAAGCACATTGAGGTGAGGCATTATCTTCTGAGGGACAATATGGAGAAAGGGTTGATCTGTATAAAGTTCTGCAGCACAGAAGACCAAATTCCAGATATCTTCACCAAAGCCTTGAGTAGGGAACATTTTGGAAGAAACATGGTGAAGCTGGGGTTATTAAAGTCTAATAGAGAACCTGTTTCTCCATCAGTTGGCTATGAAAATCACCTTCAGGTAAAATTAGCTAAAGTGTTTTCTAGCCAAGCCTAACTGACATCGATACCATTGCAGGTAAACACACATGACGATCATAGAAGCCAAAGGTACAATTATGAACTGCGAAAGAAGAGCTGCTAAAATCTTTTTCAAAAAACTATTCAGGCATCAGGTTCCTATACCACAGGTCAGTAGTAATGTGTTGTTTTGCATGCTTTCTCAAAAAGGGTTAACAAATAATTCAACTGCCATATCATCCGACTTTTCAAAATCTGAACGTCATGTCTTGTCTTTCAAATCCCTTCATCCCCTCTGCACGATAACATTTTCCCACAAACCTACCGCCGTTTTCAGGACTGTTCAAAACTCGTTTCTCTTTCTTCTCATCATTATCCCTTCTTCCCATAAAACTCTTTTTCACTCTCACAGCAAGTCATGAACCTTCATCTCTTTTGTATCTCTGTGATCCTCTCCTCATCTCTTTTTCACTCAACTTCCCTATCAAATCCTCCTATAATGGCAATCAAATGATCGCTTCCTTCTCCCACCATCAACACCACTCCCACTTCCCTATCATCCTTAAAGTCATCTCCAGAAATTCACTCTTCCACTCTTTCCAATACTACTGCACCCACACCTGTTTCCTCCTCATTTCCTATTGCTTTCCCTTTTCTGTCAAACTCTGTCTCCTTTCCATGTGTTGAAAACCCCATGTCTCCTCATTCCTCTGATCCCACCAAAGAATACTCAGAAAGGGTCACCTCTTAGGTGTCAGAGGTCTTTGAGGATGATCCTGATCAGTATCTGAACTCCTCCCTTTTGGACTCAGTGGCTCTCATAGAGTCACCAGAAAAGGAATCAGCACACAATATCATTGCTATCACTGCTGAAAGTCTATTGAATGAAAGAACCTATCTCTTGTCTGAGTATCAGGGGGAAGAAACTCCACTCCTAGGCGATAAAAGAACCATGGTACTCTTCGAGTCTCTAATTCATGAAACTATCCTAGAAAAACCTGCTGGAGGAACTGATTCTCTTCCAGATAAATCCACTCCTGAACCTCTTGATTATCCTAATTCCTTAGAATCCTCTTCCAAGTCATCCCCTATTAGGTTGCAGCAGAAAGAGAGGTTCGAGTCTACATTGCAGAAAAGTAGGAGAAGTGTCAAGACAAGGAAGAAGAGGTTGATGAATCAAGGGGAATTTGTTACTGACAAGAGCATTCTAGTAGGTGGGGTTGATAAAAATGCTCTAAAGGAACCCGGTTCCTTAGTAGAACAATCAGTAAAAGCCTAGAAGTCTGTGGATGAAGCTTCCGATGTGGCTATTGAGAAACAAAGTGGAGCATCCGTGAAGGGCAGCAGCAAGTCTAAGAAAAGTCTATGAGCAAGCTATGTCTGAAGATGATACTGTGGGGCTGGTAAGTTGGAAAGGGAAGTCTGTTGAAGGATCTAGAAAATGAAACGGGAAACTGTAAGGGAACCTGGTTCTCTAAAGACCATGCCCAGTGACAGTGGTCTTTGGCAGGAGAGATTAAGAACTCAAAAAGTCTTGTGGGGTCGTACGCTTGATCCAGCAATTTCAGAGATGGCTGGTATGAGGCAAATTCTGGAGATAGTGGAATTTTGCAATGGGAGCACTTGTTTCAGGGGAACATGCCTTTGGTGTACGAAGATGCAGTACAAAATTTCTATGCATCTCTCTTCACTGTTGAGGGGGATCACATCTGTGTGCTAGTAAATGGAGTAGACATTGTACATGACGCTTCAGCATTGGGGAAGGTTCTCCAAATTCCATGTGAAGGAATGTCCTCAGTCAAAGGTGTTTGTGGTGTCAACTTTAGGAGAGCTATCATGAAAGAGCAAGCTATTCAGCAGGAGGAACATGTGCATAAGAAGGTATTACTTCCTGAGTATCAGCTTCTCTTTGAACTGGTCAATAAGGTTCTCTTACCTCATTTTGAGAGGCGGTCTATTGCTACAAAATTTGATCTGGTCTTAATGGAGGTTCTTGATGAGTTTGTCCCAATCAATCTGCCAGCAATCATGATAGATCATATGCAAAAGGTGGCAAACTTTAAAGGTGGAAATCATGGGCTACCATATGGCTTTCTCCTCATTCAAGTGTTTAAATTTTACAAGGTCCCCTTGGGTAATCCCAGAGTGGGCACACGCAAGCAAACCTTCTCTAAAACATCTCTGGAAGAATGTGAGTGCGTAGAAAGGGTTGGTGGAAGCATCTCGACCATTTCTCAGCTGATTAATGCTCAAAATGCAGCTTCTGAAGATATCAGAAGGTTGAGGGCTCAGAATGCCATACTAGAAACTCAGCTCAATCAAGCGGTTAAAGGACCCGGTTCCGTTAATGAAGAAGTTGTCCGTCTGACAAAGGAAATGATAAGCTTCGCGCAAAATTGCTTGAAGAACAACTGTCTGCAAATGCCCGACTGGACCTGGTTCTCAAAACCCTTGCTGTTTCTCCTTCCTAGTCTTCCTCTTCTAGTGCCTCTTAGATACCCCCTAGTGACCAGTGTCTTCTATTATGATGTCTTATGGCTGTTGTTTNGATATAGTGAGTAGTGATGCACATGATGAGTGTATGAATATCAATAGGGGGTTCAAAAGCAAAAGGACAGGGGATCTGATTAAGGGGGAATCAAAAGCAAAAGGTCAGGGGGAACTTATGAAGTTTCTGGTACCTCATCTGGTTATTTCTGCTCTAAACAAATACTATCAATGCCTAAGTTTGTCGTCATCAAAAAGGGGTAAATTGATGGGTTTTCAATGTCTTTACCTTATGCTTCTTATGTTTTGATGATCTAACAAACTTATTTTTAAGAACCAGATAGAGAACCTGACCCACTTGGTACACATTTCAAATGAACAATGTCCAGTCTGTTCTCCAGCAAATGAACAACTACAAAGAGGAACACAACAGGGACCTGGTCCCTTAGGGTTCTCTGACAGAAGTACAAGTCAACTATACAGCTGGAATGCAACTGCAGAGAGTGACTGTCCGCAACTGTACACACGACAGTGCAGCAGTCACTTCTCATTGGGAAGAAGCGTGTACTAAGAATTGACATCACCATTGTGATGTCTTTTGTAGTATAACAACCTGGTGTAAGGCACAACATATTTACTTGAGCATTTAGTTATGTTCTCTCAAGCATTAAAGTGTTGATCCAGCATTGAAGTCACAAGTGTGTCAAGAACAAGAAGACAACTCCACTAAAGGATCAGTTTCACAATGAGTCTATGTGTATCCGTAGTTGAGTTGTAATCTTGTTATTTGTTCTTCATTGTAACTCCTATCTTACTTTCTTATAAGCTGTGTTTTAGGAAACCCAAAAATCACAAACCCTCTAAGTTTGTGTTGTGACTTGAGTTAGTTATAAGTTAAAGTCTTTGTAACTAGAGAGTGACAAAGTGGCTTGTGGTAGGAGTATCACAAGTTAGTTAAGTTGAAGTCTTTGTAATAGAGTCATTACAAAGTGGCTTGTAATAGCGAGATTACAAGTTAGTGAAGTTGAAAGCCTACAAGTGTAGGTCGTGGTTTTTGTCCCCTCGAGTGGGATTTTTCCACGTAAAAATCCCGTATCTCTTTTACTTACTGCTTCATAAGTATTCTCAGTAGAAACTCATAAAGGATCAGGTGCTCTATAGTTTTGTGGACTCATATAAGCTAACAATTGGTATCAGAGCGGATTCTTTCTAAAAGGTTAACACCTAGAAAGGATCTCAATGGCTGCTCCACCCAACTTTGAGGAAGGACAATCAACCTACAGACCTCCTAGATTCAATGGTTAGTACTACGGCTGGTAGAAGACTCGCGTGCATGCTTTTATAATGGCCGAAGATTCAGAACTATGGGACATCATCTGTGATGGTCCACATGTTCCTATGAAGAAGCTCGGAGAAACTGGACCAATGGTGCCGAAAGACAGAAAGGAGTACAGTGATGTTGACCAAAAAGCTGTAGAAAAGAAATATCGCGCCAAGAAAATCTTGGTATATGGTATAGGACCCGATGAGTACAACAGAGTCTCAGCTTGTGATTCTGCCAAAGAAATATGGGAAGCATTAAAAACCACACACGAAGGAACAACTCAGGTTAAACAGTCCAAGATTGACATGCTCACCATAGAGTATGAGCTCTTCAGGATGAAAGATGATGAGTCTATACAGGATATGCACACTAGATTCACATCCATCATAAATGAGCTTCATTCACTTGGAGATGTTATTCCCAGAAACAAGCTTGGAAGGAAAATTCTCAGTATTCTACCTGGTTCTTGGGAGAGTAAGGTAAATGCCATCACTGAAGCTAAAGATCTACAAACTCTAACCATAGATGAGCTTATTGGTAATCTGAAGACATACGAGATGAAAAGAAAGAAAGACAGTGAAAGGAGAGATCCAAAGAAGGAAAAGAACCTGGTACTCAAGGCTGAAAACAGTGACTCAAGTGAAGAAGATAGTGATATGGCCTATCTTACTAAAAGGTTTCAGAAGATGGTTCGAAGGAATGGTGGTATACCAAAGAGGGGCAGTTCAAGTAAGGCAAGGAACAATGATCTTTGTCACAGGTGCGGAAAGCCAGGGCATTTCATCAAAGAATGTCCACTTCTGAAACAGGAGCAATACAAACAAAACCCTGACAAAGCACCAAAAAGGAACCCGGTTCCAGAAAAATGATCAGTCGAAAAAGTGCATTTGACAATATTGTGAAGCAGGCCCTTGCTGCTTGGGGATTCTCCTCCAGTGAATCAGAAAGGGAACCAGAAGCAGAAAATAGCTCCATGATGGCTTTGGAAACTGAAGCAACGAAATATGACTCACTGTTCGCGCTGATGGCTCAGTCTGACGACGATGAAGAGGATGAAAATGATGAGGTAAATTTTAGGGATGTTTAGAGAAATCTGAAATCCTACTCTTCTAAGAAGTTAAGGTCACTAGCAAATGTTCTAATTGATGCATATTATAGCCTTGATAATGATAAGGAGATTCTAACCATAGAACTAAGAGAAGCTGAACAATCTAGAGATGATCTGGTGGTTTGTGTAGTGGACCTAAATGAGACCATAGCTAATCTTGAAAAGGAAAAGGAAGCTTTGAATGAAAAAATAAATAGTGTAGAAAAAGAGAGAGATGGCCTGATGGTAGTGGTTGTTGATTTGAAGGAAACCATAGAAGGTCTTAGCAATGAGAAAAACACTCTAGAAGAGAAAATTGCTGCTACTGAGCAAGAAAGGGATGACTTTTTGGTGATAATCACTGACCTAGAGGAAACCATTGAGAGACTCAATTCAGAACATAGGACTGTGAGTCTTGGGAAAGGGAAGGAAGTAGCTAGTGAGACACACATCAAGCTTGAGAAGGAATTAAATGATGTGAAAACTAGTCGATGTAGGGAACTTGAGAAAAATAGGCAACTTCAAGCTGAATTGGAGAAAGTAAAAATTAATCTTGAGAAATCTCTGTTGGAGAAATCTCTATTGAAGATGCAGTGCAAGGTATTCCCAAGTAGCAGAACAAGGAGTGCAGGGAAATCCACTTAATTTACCCAGTCTCTCCACTAATCAAACTTCAGTCCCCACTTGGAAACACAGAAGCTCCCATCTATTTGATAACATAATCACTCCCCTTCATTCTGGATTTAGACAAGAATCAAAATCCAAAAATTCCCTAGTCCCTTCTGTATTTCCATTCCAGAATAGAATCCAAAATCAAATCCCAAGGAATCTTACTTGAAGGCTGCCAAAAGAAGTTTGAGATACCTTAAGGGAACACAAAACCTGGTCCTGTATTACCCCTCAGGTGATAGTTTTAATCTTATTGGGTATGCTGATGCTAAATATGTAGGTTATCTTGTGGACAAGAAAAGCGCTTCTAGAATGGCTCACTTGCCATGATCGTGTCTCATCTCTTAGGGCACAAGAAAGCAAAACTCGGTGGCTTCTTCAACAACCGAAGCAGAATACGTAGCGGCAGCATCCTGCTGTGCTCAACCCCTATGAATTAAGCACCAACTGGAGGATTTTGGGGTATTTACTGATGGTATGCTTCTTCTATGTGACAACACCGGTGCACTCAACTTGATCAAGAATCCACTTCAAAACAAGAGAACCAAGCATATTGAGGTGAGGCATTATCTTCTGAGGGTCAATATGGAGAAAGGGTTGATCTGTATAAAGTTCTGCAGCACAGAAGACCAAATTCCAGATATCTTCACCATAGCCTTGAGTAGGGAACATTTTGGAAGAAACAGGGTGAAGCTGGGGTTATTAAATTCTAATAGAGAACCTGTTTCTCCATCAGTTGGCTATGAAATCACCTTCAGGTAAAATTAGCTAAAGTGTTTTCTGGCCAAGCCTAACTCACATCGATACCGTTGCAGGTAAACACGCATGATGATAATAGAAGCCAAAGGTACAATTATGAACTGCGAAAGAAGAGCTGCTAAAATCTTTTTCAAAAAACTATTCGGGCATCAGGTTCCTGTACCACAGGTCAGTAGTAATGTGTTGTTTTGCATGCTTTCTCAAAAAGGGTTAACAAAATTAATTCAACTGCCACATCATCCGACTTTTCAAAATCTGCATGTCATGTCTTGTCTTTCAAATCCCTTCATCCCCTCTGCACGATAACATTTTGCCACAAACCTACCGCCGTTTTCAGGACTGTTCAGAACCCGTTTCTCTCTCTTCTCATCATTAGCCCTTCTTCCCATAAAACTCTTTTTCACTCTCACAGCAAGTCATGAACCTTCATCTTTTTTGTATCTCTGTGATCCTCTCCTCATCTCTTTTTCACTCAACTTCCCTATCAAATCCTCCTATAATGGCAATCGAACGATCGCTTCCTTCTCCCACCATCAACACCACTCCCACTTCCCTATCATCCTTAAAGTCATCTCCAGAAATTCACTCTTCCACTCTTTCAACACTACTGCACCTACACCTGTTTCCTCCTCATTTCCTATTGCTTTCCCTTTTCTGTCAAACTCTGTCTCCTTTCTATGTGTTGAAAACTCCATGTCTCCTCATTCCTCTGATCCCACCAAAGAACACTCAGAAAGGGTCACCTCTCAGGTGTTAGAGGTCTCTGAGGATGATCCTGATCAGTATCTGAACTCCTCCCTTTTGGACACAGTGGCTCTCATAGAGTCACCAGAAAAGGAATCAGCGCACAATATCATGGCTATCACTGCTGAAAGTCTGTTGAATGAAAGAAACTATCTCTTGTCTGAGTATCAGGGGGAAGAAACTCCATTCCTAGGCGATAAAAGAACCATGGTACTCTTCAAGTCTCTAATTCATGAAACTGTCCCAGAAAAACCTGTTGGAGGAACTGATTCTCTTCCAGATAAATCCACTCTTGAACCTCTTGATTATCCTAAGTCCTTAGAATACTCTTCCAAGTCATCCCCTATCAGGTTGCAGATCAAGAGAGGTTTGAGTCTACATTGCAGAAAAGTAAGAGGAGTGTCAAGACAAGGAAGAAGAGGTTGATGAATCAAGGGGAATTTGTAAGATTCCTCCCTGATTTTCAGGCTCATATCTGGTTTGAATTTTCTGAGTTTCTGTTTCACCGGCGGACACGTGGGATTAGTAGGCAACTTGTGAGCCACTATGGATGTGCTCAAACCGGTCATATAATCATACGACCATGCGAAGATGTCCTCATATTCCTTGAAGAAATGAATGTACCCTTCTCTCTCTGTTGGTGATAAGTGAATGCTGATGCGAGTCTCCTTGACGGTCTCGGCATCCCCCAAGTTTACTGCCTCAGTTTCGTCCAGGTTGGACTTAGGCTTATTCTCAAAGTTTTCAACCTCCCTGACAACTTCCTCAGGTATTTCATCTTCTTCATCCGAATCACTATCCTCATATTGCATTGCCTCATTACATGTCACAATCACCGGTTCATCGAAAAAAGTAATAATAACGATGCAGAAAGAAAAAGTGTGCAAGATAATAATGAATAATAAAGAGCAATGAATTTGATTAAAACTGAAAGACATCCAAACAAGTACGGCTCGATGAATTGAGCATTTATTTTGAAACAAGTAAGTCTTTAAAACAAAATTACTGAAAATCTTAGATGCCTAGAATGGCTATAGAAATAAAATCTGCCAACTACCCAGGGACTCGGCGGGCCCGGGATGGTGTGGCAGTCCAGTTCCTGAGAGCAGCTCGCTTCTCCACAGTATGAATAGTGAGGCCTTCTTCCTCCTCCTCCTTAACTAAAACATTGCATTGTATCATTTATTCTGATTTTTCCTTTGCTTTTAGGATCACTTGGAAGAGGAGGATGTGGAGGACCTTTAGGTATGCTGATGATGCCAGTATGTGTGAACCAACCATTGGGGAATGGGAATAATCAAAAGAAAGAAAGAAAAACAAAAGGTAACCAAGTCAGTAATAATTCTGAAAAGAGTACTTGCAGTATTTAAACACATATTGCGAAAAGATGAAATTCGTGTCCTAATTTGGGAGCCTCATTGTGACCGAGGTAGGCCTAGCGACAAGTTGATTTGGAGAACTTAGATGCCAATAAATGCCTCATTTCATTAATATAAAAATAGACGAATCCCAAAACGACACTAAGATAATAAAGGTAAGTCACATTGGCACTTGGCCTTATTACATTTAGGAAAGCAAATAAATCTAGCCTACTTAGTCCTAGAAGGACATTCCCCAGCCTGGATCTTTCTAACTCCATCAACCAGGTTCCCCAACTCTCGCAGATCCAGCAGCAGATAGGCTCTAGCCAGATGTCTTCCCTCGCTTCCTTCAGCATCTCATTTTCTGCAAAACAAAAAGGTTAGGCCCTTTTCCCCCACCTAATTCGACTATTTATACATTCATGATTAGCATATGGGCATTTAGTTCTCCAAATTAATGCACACAATCATGATTACGTCCGTTGGGATATGTGAAAACCTCGATGGACTTTTGGACGAGGCTTGTCTTAAAGGGTTATTATGCGGACAACATATTAACCCGGAAAGGTTTGACCATGATGAATGTACAATTAATCAGAGTAAGGCTGCTATAGAGGTCTAGACTGGGACCCTCAAGCGGACAACTTGAGGGGGAAAGGCACGGAACCGTCGAACGCACCGCTGATTGACTAGTTTTACCGCAAATACGCCTTTCCGAATTTAAAGAGTGATATATAGGAAGAGCACAAACACTCATCAAGCGTTGCTATAGGATTGATTACGCACGAGTGGTTGAGCATGATTTATGCAACAATAAATAACATGTTGTCAAGTATTTGCACGTAAATAAAAATGATAAATGCAGTATTTAAATAATTGAAAGACAGTTACGGAAAAAGAAAACAAAGAGACAAGTCAGTTTCAGGAAAATGAAGAAATCATAAATAAGCAGTTAAATCCAAATAAAGGGGAAAGGGTACACCGGATAAAGCATGCTTGGACTAATTCACAAAAATATGTTCGTTATGGTAAGAGCCTAAAAATATCCCCAGCAGAGTCGCCATGCTGTCGCGCCCCCTTTTTCCTTCGCGGAGTCCGGGTTTCGATATTCATGGGGGGAACAACTCGTTTCCTTTTGGGAATTGGGTATTTGAAGAGTCGCCACCTAACGGATTAAGGTGCATTAGGGCACCTAGAGCGATTAACTCGTATAACTAGTTTGCATTATCAGAGATTAGGGTAAGGGCTCGAAATAACCTTGAGGGGAAGGTGTTAGGCACCCCTCGCGGTCCACAACGGTGGGTCCCAGCCGAACTTAAACTGTGTGAATTAGTAAATTAACAAGTAAGCACGTATTTACAAATAAAGTAGTTTTCCCCCATCTAAATGCATATATGATCAACGAAGTTCAGATAATGAAGGTAAAAGAGGTTTGGACAGCTTACACATGTATATGTAAAGAAAGGGGAGTTTAGATAATTTAAACACATATAGAAATTGGGAAAGGGGAGTCCTAAGTTGATTAGCCTACAGGATCAATCTGTGCAATGCCCGGTAATCCTCCTCAACTAGAGGGGCTACACGTGACATTAGCGAGCAAGTCATCATATCCTTTTACTACCCGTTACCCTCCACTTAACGGTTATATAAGCGAATTTGATTAACGACCCCTGAGCGTGCTGTTACCCGTCCCTTACTTATGGTCCTAGAGGAGCTTAGGACATTTAACTCTGGACAGTTCTAGACAAGCCTAAGGTATTTAAAAGGCAAAAATTTAGGCGACAAACAAATAACATGTAGGACAAGCAAATAGGGAAAAAGCTGTTAAAAGGCTCATGTTTACCTCTGCATGCATATAGGCAAATAAACAGCACGTCTAAAACACAGATTTAGGTAATTTCTAGAAAGAATCTAGGATATGATATCTAGGTGAACATCAGTACACAGATCTTGCAATGATATTTCAGAACTCAATGGCAGGGTCCAAGTCGGTTTGCCTATTGGTTTTAAACCTGTGAGACTTAAGCAGTTTATATACAATTGAAATGTAGTTTCTAGTTTTATAAGGACATTGACCACCTAAGGCTTGCCTAGGCGTGGGGACTATACGTGATCACAATTACGGGAACTGTTTGAATAGTTTGAAATTGTTGAACCTATGAGCATGTTGATCTAGGTGATACAGGTTATAACAGCCGATTTGTCATTTGTGTTTGGAGACATGATACCTATATGTGAGCTTGTTTTAAACCTTTTCATGGGCAGCTACTGATTTAATCGAAATAGACGTAGTTCAAACAGATGCAAACAGAGTTCCTAAGAACAGAGTATCTAATGTGTACAAGAATGACAGTTTTATTAAGATTATTAGATAGCAGGATATTTATGTGATAGAACTTAGGAATTGAGCATGCAACATGCTGAAGCAATAAACGTGAAGGCCCTAAAAGCAGGATATCTAATGCACAAGTTCAACATGGTTAGAATGCAAATAAACAGAGTAATCCTAGAACATGGATTCTAATGCAGATTTGCAGAATATAAAGCCAATAGAATGTTTCCTACCCAGTTTTACCCACAGTATCGTATAACTACCCTCCCTTTTCACTAGTTACCCTAATATCTGTTTACAAATAATTATTACAGACCAGAATGGAATAAATTACATAAATGCAATTATAAATTAAACTATAGGGAGCCTGATGCAGGCCCAAATCAAACCTGGGGTGCCAGGCCTTCAGTAGTCTCAAATGCCGAAGATTCATTGCCCCATTTGTGTCCAGGTGTGTCAGAGTTCCCTAAGGACCTCAAGGATCCCAGGAAGTGCTCACACCCAGACTTTTCTCAAATAAAGACTGAATATGTGCAGTGTGGAAGAGCCAGCCCTGATAGGCCAGAGTTCGGAGAGATCTCAAGGATCTCCAAGCAGTACGCATAGCAGAGGGGCAGAACTTAATAACCTAAGAGTAAGTGAGAGTGCTTGATATAGTTTGAAAGACTTAGTGAAAACAGTTTAGGGATGAAAAAGGTTTTTCTAGAATAGATCAGTTTTGAGAAAATACAAGTAATGAAAGCCTGCTTTTTATAGAATACTAACAGCATTTGAAAACAGTTCAGAAGAGATCAAATCAAGTAGACAGCCAGTTGGTCATAGAAGGTTCAAATTCACGAGTACTATAGCAGACAAGCTTGCACACAGGGGTGAAAGGGGATTGGGAACATATAGGAGTCTCATTGAGGGTATATGAATAGGGCAGGGGAGGCATGTGGACAATATAGAACACTTAGGATCTTCATAGTTTTACTAAATTAGCTAGGATAGCAGGCAACTAAAACATGGAGCAAAGATGTGGAGGACAAAATCAGACACACAAGTAGGGCCATAGCATGATCACATAGTTAAGAGACTAAACATGAATTGCAAACAGGCAAGCATCAGATAAAAGGTGAAGTGTAGACATGATAATTATACATTTGAATAGGGCAGAATTTAGGCATGCTAGATAAAGCAGTAGATAGGCTAATATAGTTACACATGCTAATCACATATTGAACATGGACAATGCTAAGCAAGACAGTGAATTGAAACAAGAATGGAACTTATAATTGATGAACTTAAGGCAGTATTGAAAAACATAGGGTTTACATTTAAAAAATAATCAGGGACATACCAGTTAGGAGGAGAAAAACACAGAATCCAAAGTAGATGTTGAGCAATATCTAGCTTTGGCTTACAACTGGCTAGACTAATGAATACCACAAGTAGTAGAGAAGAACAAAAAGCTTTTAGAGTGTGAGAGAGATTTTTGAACTAGTGTTCGTGTGTTAGAAGTGAGAATAGAGGAGTACAANTAGTGTAGTTTATCCCTTAGTTAAGGGTAATTACCCAACGGTAAAGGGCAGGATACATTTAAGGAAAGAAAATCAAGTGAGCAATTAGGGGTAAATAGTACGGGAGTTCAATGACGGAAGCAATCTTGAAGATTCAGTAAGTATACACATCTAATCAAATAAGGTAAGAAAACTAATTAAGGTCGTAAAAAAAGGGGAATAATCAAGAGTCAACACATAAGTTTGACAGAGCAAATCAGTAAATCAGAAATTCGAAATAGTACTGATTTAAGGGGGGAAGAAAATCAGTTTTTCACAAATAGACAAATAGGTTAAATAAATTTCATAAACACATAAATTAGCTGAGAAATTGACTCAGAAACCCTAATAGATATGAACTAGGGTAAAAGTCAAAAGCAATGAATCTGACTAAGGGAAGCATGCGAATCAACCACAGAACGAAACATTGCACTAGTAATACGAAGAGCTCAGAATCGAATTACAATATGAGAAAATTATGGCTTTAGCATAAATCGACTAGGTTAAGCCAAACTCGAACATAAATCGGTTAGAAACACGTAAGTAACAGAAGTATTAAACCATTCAAAATCGGAAAGCTTTTAAAGAAGATGATTTTCAGTAAACCCTAGTTTTTTTAGGAAAAATGGAGAATCAATTGAAAAACCATAAAACTTTCGCAAAAAAATGTGAGATAGGTTCGATTCGTCTCAAATCTGTACAAATCTGAAAAGGTCGAGGACCTAAAATTAGGGTTTTCGAAAGTTAAACAGAGACGGGATCATAGGCTTAGGAATCCGTGGATTAAAGACAATAATAAGAAGGATCTTACTCAAAGTCGAACCAAATGGCCTGACACAGGCGAGAAAAACCCAAAGGTGTACACAGACCTGCCTAGGTCCCTTGAGAATCTCCTCAAGGATATTGGAGATGGAGGTACCATAGCATAGAAGAGGCCATTAGAGGCCTGAGGTGGTGAAGAACCACCATAGGAAGGCAGTAGGTGAGTGACGGCAGGGGGGGTTCGGGTTAGAGTTAGAGACTGTTTGATAGACGGAGAGAAGGGTGACGGCGGGGGAAAGGGTGAAAATGATTAGGGTTAGAGGGGGGTATATGGGTTTAATTAAGGTAGGGGGATCCTGGACCGGGATTGGCCAAAGGGATTTGGGCCGGGAAGATAGGGTATTGGGCCTAAGGGTTTGGGCTTAATTTTATAAGGGGGTATTGGGCTGGTTAGTTTTAGGCTAGAATTGAAATAAAAGAGGCTGTTTATTAAATACCCAAAGTAATTGAATAAAACTAATTTGTAAAATAATTAACTAATTACCAAAAATGATTTTTATGCATGGAAATATTTTATAAATAATTATTTTGTATTCTAAAATACAATGGACTAATTTCTGGTAAAAAATGATGCAAAAATGTATGCATGGGCTATAATTGCAAAGTTATTGTAATTATAGCCAAAAGATGCCAATTTGACTATTTATGAAATAATTCAAACTTAATAAGACCATAAATGGTAATATTAAATCAAAAAATATTTAAAATCATCTGTAATGCAATTTTGTAATTTTATACGAAGAAAATATTGCGATAAATTAGTTTAAAAATATAAAAATTATGGAAAAATACCCATTGATGCTAATGCATAGTTTTAAAGGCATATATGCACTTCAAAAAGATTATAGAGAAAAATTGGGTATCAACAACAGTTTCTCCTTCAGGTTCTAAACCTGTTGCCTGAGATCAACATTTTCTTTGGTCAAACGAGCAACCTCTGGATTTGACCCTGGTGCCTCTTGAGCCTAACTTAGCTGATTCTCCAGAATGACATTCCTTGCCTTCAACTTCCTAATCTCCTCAGTAGCACTGTTCTGGGCGTTGATAAGCTGTGAGATCGTCGAAGTGCTTCCTACCCCTCCACCTTTTTCAACACATTCACTTTCCTCTAAAGTAGTTTGAGAAAAGGTCTGCTTCTTGATCCCCATCTTTGGCTGTCCTAAAGGTACATCAAAGAACTTAAAAACATGCGTGAGAATAAATCCATAGGGAAGACCATGATTTCCATCTTTGAAGGTTGCCACCTTTTGCATGTGCTCAATCATTATGACTGGCAGATTAACAGATTGAAAACCATCCAGTGCTTCCATTAGATGCAAATCAGACTTAGATGTGATAGACCTCATCTCAGCACAAGATAGCAGGACCTTGTTTACCAACTCAAACAAGAGCTGATACACAGGAAGCAAAGCTTTCTTATGCACCCGTTCCCCCCGCTGGACTGCTCCCTCCTTTACTATTGCATGCCGAAAGTTTGAGCCACATACATCCTTAACAGAAGAGATACTGTCAGTAGGGACCTTAAGTATGTCTCCAAGCAGAGCAGAATCCATAACAATGTCAACTCCATTGACCAGGGCACAAATATGGTCTGATTCAACAGTAAAGAGGTCTGCATAGAAACTTTGGACCTCATCCTCATAGACCTTGCGCACATCCACTTTGAACAGATATGCCCACTGTTGAAATTTGACCATGTCAAGTATTTGCCTCGTATCAGCCATCTCAGATATTTCTGGGTCAAATGTGCGACCCCACAAAACCGTCTGGTACCTCAACCTTTCTTTACCGGACACACTTTCACGTTTCACTTTCTTCACAGAGCCGGGTTCCTTCACAGTTTCCAACTTTCTTTTACCAAACTTCACACTAGACTTACCCTTTCCACTTGATTTCACTAGAATATCATCGTCATACAGTGACTCTTCAGCCACCGCTTGTTTCAACTTGTCACTACTTTTCACTAACTTTGTACTTGGCGTTCCAACACCCTCCTCTGAAGCATTTTCAGCAGATTGTTTCTTTTTCTAAGATCTCTTGACTAAGGAACTTGGTTCCTCTGCAGCTTCCTCATCCACTTCCACTACAAGAATGTTCTTGTCACACACAACCTCTCCATTTTTCACCAGCCTCTTTTTCTTCTTGCTACTCCTTTTACTCTTTTGCAGAGCAGACTCAAGAGCTTCTTTTTTCTGCAACCTCGTAGTAGGTCGCTTAGGAGAGGGATCAGGAGTGGCTACTGGCCTCCTTCTGGAAATGAACGCATCTAGAGCAACATTATCCTCATCTTCTTCATTACTAGACCTCATAGCAAGAGGCAACACTTCCAAGGGCTCAGCATCAAAATGAGGAGAAGGAGCAGGGTCGAAACTGACCTGGGAAGAAGAGCCCTGACCTGTTTCCTCGGGAGAGGGGTCGGATCCTTCAAGAGGGGTCCCAGTAGTTTCTTCTGGTGCAGGTTGTTCAAAGAGCACCATTGTTCCTTCTTCCACCAACGACTGAGTCTCTTCCCCCTGAGACTCAAGCATAGTGGAGGTGACCTCATACATTATCCCTTCAGCAGATATGGACAACATGTTTTCTATGGCCTCTCTTTCTTGAGATTCTATGGGAGCCACAATATCCGAGATGGGAGTATCTGTAGGCTGATCAGCATTAACCTCAGAAACCTTTTCTTCCTATGGAGTCTCACTCTGTTCTCAAACGTTGATTCGTTCTTTGAGAATCTCAGGTAACACAGAAGAGGCACCATCAATTTTGGAGATTTTAGAGTTTTCAACACTTGGGGGGAGAATGTTGTCTACGGGAGTGATGAGAGTGATAGAGGGTGAAGGAGAATCAGGTTTAGGAGTATCATCTCCAGTAATAGTGGAAAAGGGAATGGTGAGAGATGTTTCACTAGGAACGGAGGAGTCAAGGGTTTTCTCTAGAGTTTCCTCGACTATGGTGGGGATGATCAGTTGATCTTCAACCATGGTAGAGAAGGAGTTTGAAAGTTCTGGAAAGGGGCTGAGAAGAAAAGAGAGAGAGAAAGAGAGAGAGAGAGAGAGAGAGAGAGAGAGAGAGAGAGAGAGAGAGATGATCGTTCAAGGTTATGAGAGGGTTTTAATGAGAGATGAGGCAATTATGAGGGAGAGAGAAATCGGTTCTGAAACGGCGGTAGTTTTGTGGGGAGATGCAACATTTCAGAGGGAAGTGAAAGGATTTGAATGAAAAGACGTGACATACAGGGTCTAAAAAGGTTGATGACATGGCACTTAATTTTTGTTTCTTTTTAAGATATGTATGGAAAAAGCACAAGACTACTAACCTATGGTACAAAAACCAGGTTCTTGACCGGTCTTTCTAAAATTCTCAATCCTCTTTTACTGCTCATGCGGTGCTTCTACAGCTTCTATAATCATCATGCGTGTCTACCTGCAGTGGCATTGAAGTGAGTTAGACTTGGCCGAAAACACTTTAGCTAATTTTACATGAATATGTTTTTCATAGTCATATGGTAGGAATCAGGTTCTCAATTAGGCCTTATTAGCCCCAGTTCCAGCCTGTTTCTCTCAAAGTGTTCTCTGCTCAAGGCTTTGGTGAAGATATCTGCAATTTGATCCTCTGTACTACAGAACTTCATACAGATAAGCCCCTTTTCCACATTGTCTTTGAGAAAATGATGTCTCACATCAATGTGCTTGGTCCTTTTATGTTGGACTAGATTTTTGGCCATGTTGAGTGCACTTGTGTTATCACATAGAAGAGGCACACAATCAGTGTACACTCCAAAGTCTTCCAATTGTTGTTTGATCCATAGGAGCAGAGCACAACATGAGGCTGCAACAACATATTCTGCTTTAGCTGTTGAAAGAGCTACTGAATTTTGCTTCCTTCCCCATGAAATAAGACATGATCCTAGGAAGTGAGCCATTCCGGATGTGTTTTTCATGTCCACAAGATAACCTGCATAGTCAGCATTAGCATACCCAATAAGATTAAAATTATCACCTGAAGGGTAATACAGAACCAGGTCCTGTGTTCCCTTAAGATATCTCAGAATTCTTTTGGCGGACTTCAAATGAGATTCCTTGGGATTTGACTGAAATCTTGCACATAATCCCACATTGAAGACAATATCTGGTCTGCTGGTAGTGAGATAGAGAAGAGACCCAATAATTCCTCTATACATTGTTTGATTTACAAGAGACACAGATTCATCTATGTCTAGTCGAGTGGCAGTGGCAATGGGAGTGTCAATCATTTTTTATGCTTCCATATCAAATCTCTTTAGAAGTCTTGATATATTTCTGCTGACTGATGAATGTACCCTTTGTGGACTGCTTCACTTGAAGACCCAAGAAGAAATTCAACTCACCCATCATGCTCATCTTAACTCACTTCCCATGAGTTTTGCAAATTCCTCACACAGTGAATCAGTTGTTGCCCCAAAAATGATATCATCAACATATACCTCAACGATGAGTAGGTTCCTCCCTCGTTTCTCAGGAACAAAGTGTGTCAATTTTTTCTCTTGTAAAACCATTTTCTAAGAGAAACTTTGACAACCTTTCATACCAAGCTCGAGGAGCCTGTTTCAACCCATACAGTGCCTTGTCTAATTTGAACACATATTCAGGGTGTTTATGACATTCAAAACCTGGAGGTTGCTTTACATGCACTTCTTCCTTGAGGAACCCATTCAAAAATGCACTTTTGACATCCATTTGGAACAGAGTGAATTCCATATGTGATGCAAAGGCAATGATGATTCTGATAGCTTCCATACGAGCAACCGGAGCAAAAGTCTCATCACAATCAATTCCTTCCTCCTGATTGTAGCCTTGGACCACTAGCCTTGCCTTGTTCCTTATAGTGTTTCCATGTTCATCAAGCTTATTCCTGAACACCCACCTGGTTCCTATGATGGTTCGATCTGAGGTCTAGGTACCAGGTGCGATACGTTGTTCCTTTCAAACTGATTCAGCCCATCTTGCATGGCTGTGATCCAGTCTACATCTTTTAAGGCTTCCTTAATGTTTTTGGGTTCTATTTGGGAGAGGAATGCTGAGAAGGCAAGTGAATTTCTGGCTTTTGATCTGGTTTGACTACTAAATCCAGTGGAGTGATTATGTTGTCAAGAGGATGGGAGCTTTTGTGTTTCCACTTAGGCACTTGGACTTCATTTGTAGAAGAGCTGGGTAACCCTGACTGATTCGCTTGTATTCTTCTTCAGCTTCCTGTAGAGTACTTTGAACTGCATCAACCACTCTTTCTTCAGCTTCAGTGGTTGTGATTGTGGTACCTGGTTCCTCTCCGTCTGATGAGGAAGAGACTGCATTGTGTTCACTTGGCTCCTTCACTTGACTCATCATGTCTGCCTTTCCGTTTGCCATATCAATGACTTCACCTGGAACCAGCATAGGCACTCCATCTCAATCATCCATGTTGCTTTTCTCATAGGAGAGGTAGGACTCGTCAAAGATTACGTGTATACTTTCCTCAACACACTGAGTCCACTTGTTGTAAACCTGTAGGCTTTACTCTGAGAAGAATACCCCAAAAAGATCCCTTCATCACTCTTTGTATCAAATTTTCCAAGCTGATCCTTTCCATTGTTGAGAACATAACATTTGCACCCAAATGTTCTTAAGTGAGTCAACTTGGGCTTCCTTCCATTCAGCAACTCATAGGGAGTTTTGTTCAAGAGAGACCTGATCATGCACCAGTTCATCAAGTAGCAGGCAGTGTTAACAGCTTCAGCCTAGAAGTTCTTAGCAATCCCACTATCGATCAACATTATTCTTGCCATTTCTTCAAGGGTTCTGTTCTTCCTTTCCACAACTCCATTTTGCTGTGGAGTTCTTGGGGCTGAGAAGTTATGGGTAATGCCATTCTCATTGCAGAATTCATCAAACTTAGTATTGTCAAATTCTGTACCATGATCTAATCTAATGCATGCTACTTTTGACTCCATCTTCACTTGAATTTTCTTCACAAAGGCTATAAAAACTTCAAAGGTCTCATCTTTTGTTCTAAGAAACAGAGTCCAAGTGAATCTGGAATGATCATCCACTATCACAAAAATGTATCTTTTTCCTCCCCTGCTTTGCACTCTCATAGGACCGCATAGATCCATATGAAGGAGATCAAGTGGTTTTGAGGCACTGACATCCTTCTTTGGCTTGAATGAGGATTTCACATGCTTCCCTCTGGCGCAGGCATCACAATCTTTGTGCTCTTTGAACTTTGACTTGGGCAGACCACGAACCAGGTCCTTCTGAACTAGTTTATTCAGTAGAGAGAAGCTTGTATGCCCCAGTCTTCTGTGCCACAGTTCAGCATCATCATCAACTGCTTTCAAGCAACTCAGATCACCACTTTGTAGGGACTCAAAATCAGTAACGTAGATATTCCTGTATCTTTTGGCCACAAGTACCATTTCACCAGTTACTAGATTAGTAACTGTGCATATCTTTGACAAGAACTCCACCTTGTTTCCTTTATTACATATTTGAGAAACACTCAAGAGACTGTACTTAAGACCATTGACATAGTACACATTCTTAATTGAGTGTGAGAGTGATTTTCCAATCTTTCCAACTCCAAGAATGTACCTTTTTTTCCCATTGCCAAAGGATACACTCCCTCCTTGCAGGGCTTTTAGTGAAAGAAAGTCCATGGTATTCCCAGTCATGTGCTTTGAGCATCCACTATCCAGAAATCATTGTTGACTGCTTCCTTTCACTAATCCCTGCACAAGGAAATCAAGGGTTAGATTTAGGAACCTAAGAAAGTTTGGTTCCCTTGTAATAAGCAAGAGGATGAATAAGTGCTCTTTTAGTCCATGCAGGTACCATGCGCTTTTTATGGGTGGCACCTGATCCCTTTTCAGCAGTTACTCTTTCAGCAAAAGCTTTGTTTTTCTAAAGAGACTGAACCCTGGCTTGGCAATTTTCTTTGAAATGCCCATTGTTCCCACAGTAGGTACACAGCCAATTATCAGGTACAGTAACATACTTTCTATGAGGGTTGTAAGGAGTTCTCTCCCTTTGAAACCCTATTCCCTGCATGTTTCCACCATTTTTAACGTACATGGAAGTAATAGCATCCGAGGACCAGGTCCACTTAGGAGACTTTTCAAGGTTATTTTTTACTCTTTCTAAATCTGCTTGAAGTTGTCTATTTTTCTCAAGTTAAGCACATAAACTAGTTTTTACAACATTTAACTCATTTTCAAGCTTGATATGTGCTTCACTAGCAACTTCTTTTTCTTTATCAGAATTTCCAGACCTATATTCTGCTTTGAGTTCCTCTATTGTTTCCTTCAAGTCAATAATAACAACTAAGAGGTCATCTCTTTCTTGCTCTAAGGCATCAACTTTCTCCACTAAGTCATTCTTTTCTTTACTAAAATTTTCGATGGTTTCTTTTAAGTCAACAGCTACTACCATCAAATCGTCTCTTTCATGTTCTACACTAGCAATTTTCTCAGTTAGAACCTCTTTTTCCTTTTTCAGATTACCTATGGTTTCCTTCAGATCAACCACACAAACTACCAGGTCATCTCTAGTTTGTTCAATATCTCCTAACTCTATGGTTAGGACATCTTTATCATCTACAAGACAATGATAGGCATCAATTAACACATTTGCTAATGACATGAGTTTCTTAGGAGAGTAGGATTTCAGATTTCTCTGAACATCCATGAAATTTACCTCATCATTGTCATCATCTTCATCATTATCTGACTGAGCCATCAAAGCAAATATTGAATCGTATTCATTGGCTTCACTTTCAACTGCCATCATAGAACTATCACCTGCATCATTTTCTTCTTCAGACTCACTGGAGGAATCTCCCCATGCTACAAGAGCTTGCTTCACAATATTGTCAGCGACGTTCTTTCTTTTGAAGCGTTTGTCGGGAACTGGATTCCTCTTGGATGCTTTATCAGAGTTGTACTTGAAGTGTTCTTGCTTTAGGAGAGGGCAATCTTTGATGAAATGCCCTGGCTTTCCACATTTATGACAGAGGTCATAATTCTTTGGTTTGTTGGAACTGCCTCTCTTTGGTATGCCTCCATTCCTTCTGACCATTTTCTGAAACCTTCTGGTTAAGTAAGCCATGTCACTATCCTCCTCACTTGAGTCATCGCTTTCAGCTTTGAGTATCAGGTTCTTTTCCTTCTTTGGTTCTCTTCTTTCACTGTCCTTCTTCTTCTTTTGTTGATTTTTAGATTTCCAACTAGCTCATCTATGGTCAGCTCCTGCAAATCCTTTGCTTCAGTAATGGCATTCACTTTACTCTCCCATGAACTGGGCAAGACACTGAGAATTTTCCTCACGAGCTTATTCCTGGGAATGATTTTACCAAGTGAATGTAGCTCATTTATGATGGAAGTGAATCTTGTGTGCATGTCTTGAATGGATTCATCGTCCTTCATTCTGAAGAGCTCATACTCAGTGGTGAGCATGTTAATCTTAGATTGCTTTACTTGAGTGGTTCCCTGGTGTGCTGTTTGCAAAGCTTCTCATATTTCCTTGCGGATTGATAGGTTGAGATCCTATTGTATTCATCAGGTCCTATGACACACACCAAAATTTTCTTGGCACGAAAGATTTTCTCAACAGCTTTCCTATCTGCACCGTTGTATTCTTTCCTGGTTTTTGGCATCGTCACTGGAGGGTCTCCGACCTTCTTTGTTAGGACATAAGGACCATTACAAAAAACATCCTACAACTCAGAATCTTCTGCCATGATAAAGTCATGCATTCTTGTCTTCCACCACCCATAGTATTGCCCATTGAACCTGGGTGGTCTGTACGTAGACTGACCCTCTTTGAAATTTGGTGGAGCAACCATGAGGATCCTTTCTAGGTGTTAACCTGATATAAAGAACCTGCTCTGATACCAACTGATAGAGTATATGAGTCCACCAAACTATATATAGACCAGGTCCTCTATAGGTTTTCACTGGTAGTGCTAGTGAAACAGTAAGTAAATGGAACAGGGAACTTTTACGTGGAAAAATCCCTACTCAAGGGGATAACAAACTATGACCTACACTGGTAGGATTTCAACTTCACTATGAGCAACTTTAGATTACAACCTATGCAATCTAGGAATTAAACTCTTAATCCCTCACTAACTTGTAATACACCTATTATAAGCCACTTTGCAATACACCTATTACAAAGGCTTCAACTCATGACTAACTCTAGTCACGACACAAACACTGAAGGTTTATGGTTTACAAGGAGTTCCTAATTAAAGCTTCTAGATAAGCAAAGTAGGAGTTACAATGAATAACAATTACAAAGTTACAACTCAACTAAGGACATACAAGATACTTGTTGTAGGAACTGGTCCGTAGTAGTGTTATACTTTGTTCTTGATACACTTCAGAATTGAATACTTGACAGATGAACGGTTGGAGAGCTAGAATGAATTCTCAATTGTTCAAGTAATGTTTTGTTGTAATACTCTTTGTTAATACAACATGGATGACATCACTTGAATGATGTAATCACTTGGTTGGTCAAAGGGGAGTGACTGCTGTACTGTGCTGCACTGTTTGCGTGTACAGTGCAGGCAGTCACTTTCTAGCTGTAGACAGTTGACTTCGTACTGCTGTCAGGGAAACACAAGGGGATCAAGTCCCTGTGTTGATTCTTTATCTTCTGAAGTCATAACAACTCACATTAGCTCGAGTCAGTTGATTGAGTTGTGTACCAAGTGTGTCAGGTTCCTTATTTGGTTCTTTGACAGTAAGTTTGTTAGATCATCAAAATATAAAGCTAAGGTACTGTAAACCCATCAAGCTCTCAATCGACTGTGCCTATTTAGTGTGTATTACTCGGGAGAGAGTGCATATTTAGGTAGTTGTTGAACAACATCACTCCTAACGTATATAAGGGATTAACACGGAGGGTTTAAAGGTGGGATTAGGGATAACGAAATCTTAGTGCGATCCGAGTGAGCCGTACTTAATGCCAGCTAGCATAATTTGGGAGAATATGTCTAGTAAATTGTGGTAGTTACTCAGGAGAGAATTACAACACTCAGAGTGCTCACGATCAGTCGAGAATAGATAGGCGAAATTACAGAAGAGGTAGCGGGAAGGATTCCGACAATTGGGGAAATCATAACTCTAGACCTCCTTAATCTTGTCTTCAATCCTTATCCTTATTAATTGATAGTTTTACCGCTTTCTAGTATTTTTCAGTTAATTAGATAAAAATAAATATTATAATCTTTATAATTAGGAAATTGTTTGGACTTGTATTTCTTAGCGATATTGAACAATTGTAGCTAAGCCTTAGTTCTTTGTGGGGTTCGACTCCGGACTTTTAGACCTAATTATATTTGCAGCGATCGCTTATCCTTTTAAGGATTAGAGTTGGGCATGATCAAATTTTGGCGTCATTGCTAGGGAACTAATGGTGTAGCCCTAGAAGCTTATCAAACCGAGCAGCAACAACCTCCTGCTCTTTTTTCATCTCCACTTTCAGCTTCCTATTCTCCTCTTTCAAGAAGGTAATTTCCTCTTTTGTATTTTCCTTTTCCTTATTGGCAGCAGCCAACTCCTCCAAAAGGTTTATGACCGTACTCTTACTTTTTGTCCTCGGTGGTCTAGCTATATAGTCACACTCTTTCAAGGTCTCTACATCAAACAAGTCTTTCTTGTTCCTTTTAGGTCCTCTCAATGGAACCTTGAAATGCTCAAACACCCTAGTCAAAAGGAACCCATATGGCAGTGCGTGTATGCTTCTATCTTGATTAGTTGTCCTTTTTATTTGATTGAGCATTAGAGAAGGCAAGTTAATTGGCCTGTTTTGATCTAGTACCTCCATAACAGTCAGGTCCAAGTATGTAGCCTCATGCCTCATGTCTGATTGGGGCAACATATACTTGTTTACAAACTCAAACAAGAGCTTGTAAACCGCTTTTATTTCTCCTTTTCTAACCTTTCTCGAGGTAGTCTTCTCCCTTTTCCGAGTGTACTTAGAAACCAAGTACATGTCATCTTTCTTCTCACCCAAATCGGGCCACTCATGCAACAATAGGTGTCAAAACCCCCCACATGTACATTCAATATCCCCCCAATACTTTAGCATCAAGAACCATGTCCACTCCCTTTACCTTTGCACTTATTGTGCTACCCTCAAGCACTTTAAAATTCTTATAAAATGGATCATTGTTTCACCATACATGACTAGTAGTGGGCCAAAAAATAGATGTATCTATTCCTGATTCTCAATCCTCTCCTGCAGGTCCTTCATCCCAAACATGTTTATAGTGGCTGGGTCATTTACTCGGCCCTTTAACATTATCAGCCCAACAAACCATTCTTCTTTATCCACAATGACAATTTTTTTGGGTCTTCTTCCTGCGCTTGGGACTGGTTCCTTTCCCTTCAGACTCAGAAACTGCAGCCTTTCATTTTTTGGAGACCTTTTCTCCTTAAATGCAGCCGACGATGAGCCAACCTTTTTCTTTACTTTTCTTTGAAGAGGGACCTCCTCCTCCTCCCCCTGTTCTTCTTCTTCTTCTTCTTCTTCTTCTTCTTCTTCTTCTTCTTCCTCGCTCAGAAGATCTACTTCCTCAATATCAAACTCATTTCTCAGTCTGAATTCTTGTCTCTCCTTTTTTTTTCTTGCTCTCCTTCAATATCTTTTCACAAGCAGCCTTGCTCTTCCCTCTAGTGTTTGGTGTTCCAACCCCAAGGGCTACAGAATCTTGCAACAACACCGCCTTCTCGGCCAGAGGTTTTTCCTTCCTCACTCATCTTCTTCCCTCATTCTAGCAGTCAACTCTGCTAGTGTCTCATCATTCCTACTTGCACTACTTTATTTTCTCACTTCTTCCTCTCCCTTACTTTCTCCTTCTTCCTCAGTGTCAGTCTAATCAAAAGAAATAGATTTCTCTAGATCAGCCTTCAGAGAACCAGGTTCTTGAACTTGTTCAGCATCTTCCCCAATATTTTCTTCAGCAACTCCTTCTCCAACCATTATTCATTCTCCAGCAATAGAAGAACCTGGTTGTTTTTCAGGGGCTTCTACTCCATCACTAATACTCTCCCCAACCAGTTCTTCTCTATGACTAGTCATGTTCTCTTCGACAAGGACACACTTATCTATAGTTTCTCTCTCAATCTCCTTTTTTTTCTACCTTCTCACCTACTACCTCTTCTTCCCCTGAGTTTCAAATCCCACAACATCACTTGCTTTTTCTTGCACATTCATCGAGCCTTTGTGCCCTCAATGTTTCCAACACCGTCTTTGCTCATTTTTGATTTTTTATCGCTATCATCCTCTTCTTTTTTCACGTTTTCTTCTCCATGAATTTGGGACCCCTCTACTACCAAATTTCTAAAATTAGAATTTTGTTTTCCTTTGCCAAAGTAGTCAGCTAACCCTGTAAAAGCTTCTGGGGTATTTTGAGAGGGAATTGAGTCTTGTACAGACTCGATATCATAGGGTGTAGGAGACGGAGTATTTGTTACAAGAGTGGGGTTTGACTTGAGAGAATCAGATGTAGGTTAGCTTGATGAGTTCGACATTTTTAACAATTGAAGTTTTTGGAAGACTTGAAAACTAGGGTTTCGATTTTTGGAATTATGTTCTCAGAGAGGGGTGGGTAATTAGATCGAGTGAGAGAAGAGTGACATGAATCTCAAAGAGTACCTTTTTGCCGAGATTCCTGTTGCAAAGAATATTTCTGAGAATTAATTCGAATAGCATGATTCTTGAATAGTTGTAGAAGGTCTCTTTATATAAGGTGAGGTTGGCCAAAAATCTCCTCCAATTAATGCTCCGAAATCTATAATACTTTGGTTAAGGAAAATCTCTCATATTTTGATTTGGTTTCCTTAATTATTCCAACTCCTCAAACCTTTTCCTTTAATGCAAGCATTTCCATAATGATTGATTTCTTTTCGAACAAGAGTTCTTCCAATTAATGTCTTTCTTGTAGCGCTTGAATAAGTTTTCTTGAGGAATCCAACTTGCACATGAATTCTGACGTTTTACATCTGATCACCATTCTGTAATTCATCTGCTACGAACCTAATTCTTGTATTATCCATATAACAAATCAACGCACCTATCCAGTAGCATAGCAATATGTTCATGCAATTTGGTTCTTTCAACACAGTTGATCTTGATTTTTTAATCATGAAAACCTAATACGTGCTCAGCTCAACAATAAGTCACCTTTAAATTTTAAATGTAAAACAATGAGATTTTCTAGGAAGTATCATTGCTTGGTCAAATTCTGTAAATGGCAGTAACTAGTGGATAAAAGATAGTAATACTATTCCAATGGTATTTATATGTATGATAATCTAAAATTACGCACCAAACCTAGCTCCTTTTACTCAATATATAACAACACAATAAGCTCACAAGTATTCATATTTGTTTTGTTACTTATAAAATGTGATACACCACACATGAAGTTTTTTTGCTCAACTTTTTGAGATTTCTGTCTTCAGGTTGGAATATTAGAAATAAAAGAAGAAACAAAGTTCACTGGCACAAAATAGATTGAACAAGATAAATTATAGGCCAACAAAGAACACTGAGGGGATTCTTAAGAAGAAAAACGAAGCTCAGAGATAGCCGAACACAAGATAGCTGAACACAGAAATGGAGGCAGAGGTAAAGGAAAGGTTTAAGAAAGAAAGAGTGAAAAGAAATATATGAATTAGGGCTTTGTTTAGAAAGTTACTTTTGGAATATTAAAAAATCATAAGGGATAGAAAAATAATATACTTGGTCAAACATAGATAGTTTAAAAGCAAAAAAATAATAAGTTGGGTTGTCCTACTTTTAACATTTAACTTGTTTAAGCATTTTTGAAACTTTTTAAAACTCTTTTGCAACATTGTCAAACACTAAAAACCTCAAAAAGAGCTTAAAAGCTGGTTCGACCAGCTTAAATGCCAATCCAAACACCCTCTAAAGCTCTAAATCATGAACAAATATGACTCTACGAGTCACCTCATAGCTCCATTTGCCTATTTGGCTTCATATCTCAATCGGTCACTAATCACCTAATAATTTTAAACTTGTCAAGTTTATTTAGTCGTACATTAATCAAGAAAAATGAACTTTATTCTTAGTAATCGAAAAATTTATTGTTAATATACATTGAATGTAATAATGAGTAAATCATTTTAACAATTATTTTTTTAACCTTTACATATGTTTATTGTTATAATACTAGAATAAATTAATTTAAAGTGCTTGACATCATCTATCATCACTCCAAGAGCTGCGGCTGTTTGATCCTGCAATACGATCCCATCGTAATATGTTGTGATATTCCTATGGCTTCAGCCGTTTTATCCAAGAGTCTCTTTGCCTACCGCTTTCTTAAATCCTCCTCCACTTCCTTACTCTGCCAAAAACCCCGATTTTTGCTCTCTGCCTTCACCGTGAGTTCTCCTATATATTCTTTCACTACTTGCTATTTTTTGCTTCTAGTTGTATATTCAAATCTGGTTCATTTTGATGATGATGCATTTTCTTCAGTTGGTCGTTGTTATCATCGTAGTAGCTATTTACTAAACCGTGTTTTTGTGAGATTATCTATTTAATAATCGCTTCTTGCAAATAAGATGTCAGTTAACCTTTTTTGCTACGGGTTCAGCAGAATCTTTGGCTCACTCTATATAGACGTTAAGAAATCCACTAAATATATATAAATAATAAATTTGAACCCAATAACTTAAATGGTCAGGGTTTTAGTGGAATCCCGAAGTCATAAAATTCAAACATTGAATCTGCCTAGTTGCAAATCTTCATCTTTATTGCTGGAATGATTAAGAGTAATAGCTTGTTTAATCAAGCTTCCAAAATTTGCTTATTTTGAAAAGTATTTTTTTGTTAGAAGTTTTTTTCTGACATAGTACATTTGGAGAATAACAGTTTGTGTTTGGCTAATCAATTTGAAAAGCATTTTTGCTAATATTAGAGCAACCATTTGTGCTTGGCCAAGGTTCCAAAAGTGCTTTTGGGGAAAGCAACTTTTCCAATTTTTGAAAAGCAACTTCTGGCTCTGCTACTACACAAAAGCATTTATATTTTATTAAAAGCTTGGCCAAATACCTCAACTCTCTAAAATAAGCATTTTTTTTTTCAAAAATAATCATTTTCGACTTCCCATAAGCTTGGGAAAACAGGCTACAAGAGTTATTGGATAATTTTAGTTCTTGGGAAAAGTGTGATTTCTTTCATGTCATGTGGAAATTTGTTAGCAGCACAACTACTTTCTGGCTCTTATATATTCTTGTATTTATTTGCCACAAAAAGTTGACAAGTGTCCATTTGCTTAATCCTTGCAGAGGAAACCATTTCATTTGCAAGCATCTCCAATCTACTACTCTAACAAGATTATTGATTCTTTTACTCGTATGGCTTCCTCAACTGTCGGGGCACAACCATCATTCTCAACACTAGCAATGTCAACCAATGAGTCGGTTGTTTCAGTTGACTGGCTCCATGCAAACCTCAGAGAGCCTGACTTAAAGGTGTGTGATTGATGTTTTTAATCTTACTGCAGCGCTGACCAGTCACACGCTTGGTAAACAATAAAAATGGTGATAGTCTGTGGTGGAGCCAGGGATTTATACAAGGGGATTCAAAAATGTCACATTTGGGATCTGAACTTATGACCTAAAGCAATTTGCGAACTCTTTTTGCCACTTATAGAAGTTTCCCCTGTGTCAAGGGGATTCAACAACTTATCAATAGCTAACAAAACTAGTTTTACCTATTTGCACGGTATAATGTTTCGACGAAGGGGCTTGATAAAAAAATGTTACGACGAAGGAGGTTCAATTGAACCCCCTTCTTTCAAGTATGGCTGTTATTACAACGGTCTAACTACATTTTCTGTTCTAAAGAGTTAACCTAAAGTTATGATATTTTTGCACTCAGCCCATGCCTTTCAAATGTACAATGATTTCCTTTTTCTTTTCAAATCTATTTAGCAATGCTTTTGCATGTGTTTTCTTTCTCTTTCAATTAGTTGGGTGAGGAGTGTGGTGCAGGTTGTATTATGTAATGCATCTGTCATACAGAACTGAAATGTTGTTTCTTTTTCCTTTTTCCTAAAGGTGTTAGATGCATCTTGGTACTTGCCAGACGAGCAGAGAAATCCACTTCAGGAGTATCAGGTGGTGGCTCCTAAGAAATTTTTGTTTGATGACACTGCTTTATCTTGATTCTTTGATTGCTTTGTAGTAAATATGTTCATAGACAAGCAATTTTCATTTTCTCAGTAGTTTCTTTTATGGTAATTTGTTCAACAGTCCCCTTCTTTCTGTTTTTTCTGGTAGAATTTTTCTAACTTTGCTTTGAACAGGTCGCGCACATTCCTGGAGCACTGTTCTTTGATGTGGATGGAATATCTGATCGAACTACAAATGTGAGACATCTTCCCTGCTAAATTTTTTTCTCCTCTTCAAAGAATGATTTTGCTCTATGTAAAGGCAAGTTACTAACCTTTTCTGGCTTCAGTATTGTACCATCGTTGTTTCATTTTAGTCCCATCTGTTTCTACACTTGTAGTAGATGCTTTAGCTAGTCATCCGACATGCTTTTGAGATGGATGTCATCACCTTTTATGGTATAAAAAGCTTCATTAATTGGTTGATTTATCAGTTGCCACATATGTTGCCATCCGAAGAAGCATTTGCAGCTGCTGTATCTGCTCTTGGTATCAAAAACAAAGATGGTGTCGTCGTATACGATGGCAAGGGCATTTTCAGTGCGGCTCGTGTTTGGTGGTGAGTTTTTCATTTGATGATAAAAGGCAGATAAGCCCATGTCATCCAAAAGTGACTAATCAATAGCAAAATCGGTAATCAGGATGTTTCGAGCTTTTGGGCATGACAAAGTTTGGGTTTTGGATGGTGGCTTGCCAAGATGGCGTGCTTCAGAATATGATGTCGAATCAAGTGCATCTGGCGACGCGATTCTGAAAGCTAGCGCTGCCAGTGAGGCAATAGAGAAAGTATATCAAGGACAGTTGGTAAGATAAATATTGTTTCCTATGAGCTTACTGTGCTTGAATATCATTTAAAAAAAAAGATTTCCACAAAAAAGTTAAATTTTTTTTAATCATTCTAAAGCATAGCACCTTTTGATGCAATACTGTAGTAGGACAATATTCTCTGAGATAGGCTGTATTCTTGGACTTTTGCTGCATCATACCAGATTTTGTTTAAGAATTGTCTTTCTTGGTGCTTCCTGAATATCCGGAGGGCTCAATGGACAAGAGGGTGTCTACTTCAGGGTTTCATGTTTAACCTTCGTTATGTAAGGGATGTCAACTTTTGCTTAAAAGTCAAGTCAGACTGTCTTTTTAAATTCTTTTCTCCTTTGCTTTGTGTACAAGAGGTGGACTTAAAAACTCCTACTCTATGCTTAAGAAGTCAATTAAATCCATCATGTTTCCTATCTCCTTAACTCTATTCACTTTGTTTGAAAAATACAAATAGTGAAGATGACGATACTTTACAAAGGTTTTACGTTCGTTTTCTCTTTAACACCTATGATTCCCTTCTAACCATGTAGTCCAGATGATACACAAAGGTATGGAACACCAAATCTGTTTCTTATTCTTTCCAGTCTTTTCCTCTTGTCAACTGTTGAGAGATTGCTTGAAATCTCTTGGCATGTCCCGTATAAACCCAACTATAGTTAGAATCTTTTTCCATATCTGCCAGAATTATCTGCAATGAAGAAAGAGATGATTGACTTATTCTAAGGAATCTTCACACTAAAAGCATCTATTGCACAATGGATATTCTCTCTTCTGTAATTGTTTTTTCACACTCCTCTGTAAATTGTGTCGAGTCAAGTGAGCAGCATGACTTATAATCCACCCAAAGCATGCTACTTTTGTGGGGACATTAACCTCCAAGGTCGACAAGAGGGGGTTGCGCCGATGGACAGCACCCCCCACCTACTACCCAAGGGTCGTGGGTTTGAGTCACCAAAGGAGCAATAGCTCCAACAAAGGGGGATCAAAGGGGAATCAAAGGGGAGGGGAATAAAAAAAAAAAAAAAAAAAAAAAAGAGAACCTCCAATGTCACTGATTTTCCAGATCTGCCAGACTTGTCTGCAACGTAGAAAGAGATGATGCACTGATTCTAAGGGATCTTCACACGGAAAGCATCTACTGCATAATGGATACTCTCTCTTCTGTAAATTGTCTTGAGACTTCCTCTTCGTATTTTGGAATCTTGTCGATACATCTCCAGTTTAGTACATATTTATAAACTTTGCCATGCTAAACATCTATTACATTCTCCTACAGCTATTTCTGCTGTCACGATGTCTCCAGTGCCATTTGAAGAGTAGGATTTTGTTATGAGAATCAGGTTCTTGACTCCTGCTCCACATCTTTTTTCCATGGTTACAGTAGACCATATCACTAGATCTTTCTTGTCGTCTCAGAATTGCCTTCCTATAGAAAAATTGCTTCTTATGTTAATCAATTTCTTTTCAACACTGGAAAGTATAGGCAGTAAGAACACCAAGTAGGTAAGGATGTCATCCAAAACGCTATCGGCCAGTGTAAGTCTTTCCCCTAAAGATAAGTATTGCTTCTTACAGGGAGTCGGCTTCTTCTCACATCTATTAATGACACTTCACCAAGCAACAAGGTCTTTAAATTTTGCTCCCAAATACTGGGGAAGGTAGACAATAGGGAATGTTTCCACTTCGTAACCTAAAATCACTGCCAAATAGTGTATCACCTGATCAGCATCACGTGAAAAAATACATGCAAGTCCTGAAACAAGGTTGGAGATGAAATCATGGTCAAACTTAACCGACAACCAAAGCATTAAGAGTCGTGGTCCTGCATCATAACTTAATCGGAAGACGGAAGGTACTAGGAGCCACTGAAGATGGTCAATCTCATATTCGTGTACCCTCTTTAAGGTCATCCATGGAATGGAATAGGAGATCTCCAGTTAGGTTAGGGATTTGAAGCATGAGGGTTGTGAATTCCTTTACATAGTCTTTCGATGGTGTCAATTTGCTTCGACTCCTTCAACTTCCGCCAAGCCTCATGTAGGACATTGACAGGATAGGACTGGTTTTTTAGCTCAGTCTTGAACTGGTCCCCAAGTGCCACTGTGACAAAGACCCTTCTCCACATCAGCTTTCTTTCTGTGCCACGGGGTAGCAGTGTTGGTCAGATATAGGATTGCGTTACGTACTTTGCCACATGTTCAATCGCGAAAGCAAACTGTCCAAGTGGTACAGTTAAAACAGCCGTCTTTGTGCTGAATCATTTATAAAATTTACCTTACCTTCCAAATGAAGGCAAACTGTCACAAGTGCTTAGTTTAAGACCTAGGCTGTGACAAGGTGGTATCAGAGAACCTTGTATTCCTACATTTTCTCTGACCAATAGATTGAGAGCATATATAGTGTTTCTGTAACATAATGGTATCCAACTTTTACGGATTAATTGAATTTTGAAACTCTTGCATTCTATCTCGATATGTAAGTTTAACATCAAGGATTATAAATTGGAGCTTTTGGTAATTTCCTCTGTTTACTGCAGTGGCAAAAGTTTCAACTAACTAATGTTGTCTTCCATAGCATGAAGCTTTTCGAAGTAAATGATTGATATTTGACATGTTTCTATTTTCTTTCAAGCTTTGTCTTCTTGGGGCATGAATATGACAAATCTTTGCAAGTACCTTTTTTCCTGTTGGAATACATGTAAATAGAGTTGAAACATCAGTTTTTCTTGCCTTATAAAATTGTTGGTACATTTTCACTCTCCCTCTCTTTGTAGCTTCTGAAATTGTGCATTTAATGTATATTGTTTTAATATTTCTCTTAAAATTTTTTTTGTGCAGGTTGGACCTACTACCTTCGAGACAAAGTTTCAGCCGCATCTTGTCTGGAATCTCGATCAGGTTGGTTTCCTTGTTGTGCTTTCTGCCTATAGCACTTGCTGGGAGTAGCATCTAGCCATGTGTCGCTGAAGCTGGTGGTAATGGCAAGGAACTTTTTTGGATTATCAAGATCTAGGCTGTATTCAGATTCAAACTGCTTATAATTACATTATTTCTTGTTCCAGATACAATTTAGAGCTGATGCATGGTAGGTCTAGAGAAAAGGTACAACATGAACCGAACTAGTAATATATTGTGATTAGTGGGTATTAAGCAGCTTGTTGATTCATATTTGTGACCCTTAGTGCAACTTTATTCTGCAAAAATCTGCTCCAGTTTCCTTGAGTGACTGGGAGAGCTCCACTGAATTTCTGAAGAAAATCTAGGACTATGACCTTTATTGGTTGTTTTCTGCTGAATACTTAGGTCTGTTTCATTGTTTGGAGAAGCTGGTTATTGCCGCTCTTTGTGAATGTCAACAGTTGGATGACTGTATGATAGTCCTGTATTGGAAAAAATGCGAACACAATCTTTGTCCTTATTTTTACATATGTCAACAAGATTGATCTTTCAATATGCTATCCATATTTAACTATATTTGTGATTTTTTGTCATTTATTCTAGCGTAGTTATAGATTTGGAGATATAATTTGTTTATATTCTCAGGTTAAAAGGAACATTGAAGACAAAACATATCAGCATATAGATGCTCGATCCAAAGCTAGGTACTTCATTATGTCTGCGAACTCATTTTTTTATACGTGATAGACTAATATGCTAAGCTATTTGCTCAACAATACATGTACCAAGATGAGAAAGTTATTTATATATTTTATTTTTGTCCGTTAGTTCTTGAAGGAATTATAGCCTTTATGACCATTAGATTTTACTTCTCCCTCCTAATTTATGTGACACATTAAGTTTCAAAATGTTTCACATGTGCTACGAATAGTAGTGATTTTTTATTGGACCATCCCATACCTCAAAGATTTCAACTTCATTAAAAGCACAAACTTAACTAATGAGGTGATGCTCTCCTTTTCAACAATTAGTCCAATATGCTAGTCAAATCGTCTTTGTGCCTTGCCAAATATGTCGTATGATTAGAGATGTGGGAGTAATATCTTTTGGCATGTCTTGTCATCTATAGGACGTTGCTGGATGCTCTCCTTTTAAATAATTACTTCAATATGCTAGTCAAAGAGTCTTTTGCCTTATTATGTTTTATGATTAGAAAGGTCGGATAATATATTTTGGCATGTCTTGTCATCTAGATGGCCTTGATCGAATATATGAATTTTTTTTCTTTTTTATAATACGTTATGTTTAGGACATGAGGGCAGAACCTACTACTCCTGATGTGACTGTTGGCATAGCCAAATTAAACATTTAGCAATGGCTCCAATTAATGTGCCTTAGCTAGTAGGAAAAATTAGATAAACATTATCAGTGGTTACCCTAGGGAAATGGAATCCTGAAGATGTTGCAAATATATCCTTCTTTGATCTGCTCAAATTCACCATAGTTATGGAGTAAGGAGTTATTAGTTTTATAAGACATCTCACATATCTACGGGTTCATGAATGGACCACTCATTATGTAATGTCTTAAATAGGTAACGGGTGCTTATATATGTTTTCTTTACGTTTTAGAATATTATAGCAACTTCTTTCTTTAACTGATGTGGAAGGAGCATTCTCACATTGCCCCCACGGGTTACTCACTTGGAAAAGGTTGAGGAAGTTGTGTCTAGGTCACATGTTGGAGTCATGTGCCGAGCAAACTAACTTTAGTTTTTAAGTGGAGAAGGGTAGAGGGGCGGGCCCATTGTCCCCGAGTTCCGAAGGTTGCAGTTGGCCAAAGGGTCAGGTCCAAACCTATTTCTCGGTCATAAAAAAAAGAGGGAGCATTCTCACGTTATCTTTTACAGTAGGATTTCTTCCCTTATTGGCGCCATCACTTTGCTTAGAAATAAAGAAATATTGATGTCTGCTGTCTTTTAGGTACTGTATCATGATGGTCTAGGAAAAATCATCTTAAGAATAGTTTTTACAGGGTAGGTCATATCCACATTTCAAGTTGTTTTGGTGAAGTTGCTTTCTTAGTCATTTTTATTTTCAAGTATTATTGTTTCTGCATAACTTATCATGGAAGCTAGGCGCAGTATTGCTTGTCCAAGAATGAGTAATTGTGCATATCTTCTCTTTTCATTTAGCTATAATACAGATGCTGCTCTCTTCTGTTTTAAGTTAAAAACAAAGCTACATCAATGTGGTACCCAAATACATACAAACATAAGATATGTTGGTGTGGAGTAATAGTTTATGTTTTTTTTGGATAATTAAATATAAATGTACCTGACATTAGATCAGGAAAGAAGCTTTTATTAAAAGGAGATAATAGAGGCCATAAACTCAAAATCTACTACACTTGACTGAACTGCAACTGTTTTAATGTGTAAATTTTGTAGAATTCATTTTACGCAAGCTTAATTTTTTCTAGAGTTAATCAATATTTGTTTATTTATCTAGAGTTCTGTTTTGCACCTTTTTAGGTTTGATGGTGTTGCACCAGAGCCTCGAAGAGGAATAAGAAGTGGACATGTACCTGGGAGCAAGTGTATTCCGTTTCCACAGGTGAGATCTGTTTGTTGAAGAAAAATGATCTTTTCAATATTCTGAGGCAGTTATTCTATTTCATCTCTTGTATAAACCATTTCCTACTTGAAATTGAGATATGGCGAAGTATTTTCACTAGAATAGGTTAAATTATTTGTATGCTATTTCCAAAGTGTATTTGATACTAAAATAATAACAAAGTAAGAAACAACTAATTAAGTAAGTAAACTTAATTATAGACATGAAAATTTTCGTACAAATGGGCTGGCTTCAACATCCAGAGGATGGCTTACCAAGCCACACAAACAGTAAATCTGCTTATAGTCGCAAAAGTTTTTCTACCAATGGGCTGGCTTCAACATCTTTAAGGATGGCTTGTCAAGCTACGCGACTCGGAGAACTTTTGTTTTACAACCAGCTTTAGCTGTTATAACTCAGAAAATGTTCGTACTACAACTAGCTAACTTTCTTAGAGTATTCTAAGTCCATTTTCATATAAGGATCGGCTTTTTCATCCATTAGGAAAGAAAGAACAAGAGAGAAATTTAGAAGGAACTCATATATAATATATCACAAAGATTTACAAAGGTTACTAGATGATCTTTTTAGTACTACATAGCCTCCTTTATATAGGGGATAAGAGGTTATTACAAGGCAAACTTATCTACAAGTGGGTCCCCTTCGACATAGTGAAGGGCTTTAGCTAAAATAACTATTATGCATGACAAAGCTTGTGAAAGTATGTGAAAAAGGGGTAATATACATGACAAAGCATGTGGAAGCATGTGAAAGGAGGGTGATATATATGACAAAGCATGTGAAAGTGGGGCCCATAGAGTATGGAAATATGAGAATTTTTTTGTTGATATGGATAGATGATTTCTAGGATTTTTTTTTTGGCCGGTAATGTGGGATTAAAGTGAGAATAGCATGGGTTAAGGTTCAAATCCTCATTATCGGTTGGCGTCGATTCTGCTTTGTATTTGGCCTTGTCTTCTAGGCTTCTTTTCCGTTATCATGCGTAGTACCGCTTGGTGCTTGATGATCTTGTTCCGATGTGTTCCTTTTCCTTTGTAGGTGGAATTTGAGATGTAACATCAATTATGTAGTCTCATCCTGGTGACATCATGAGTGATTTTATATCGGATGCCTTCATAAAGTGTGTGGTGTTCTTCTGCTACTTCTCGGACCCGTTCCCAATGGGGATGAGTGCTGGTATTTTTGCCCATTTCTTTGGCCATATTTCTCTTGGGATATACTTATTTTCCTGGAAGATAATTCTTTGTGCTTTGATGTATTCTTCTTCCATGGATAAAATGGAGACGGAAAATTTCCACGAGAATGTTATTTTTGCTTGTGCCTGAACCATTCTGTTAATAATCTTCACCCGTCTATGGAACATGAATATCTTCGCTTTGCCGGAATCTTTGAAACATTTCATCCAATACCTATGAGTCTTGAACCATAATAGAAGCACTTTAAGAGCAGGTTCAATGTTGTCAAAGTCCTTTTGATGAAGTCAATGTTGTCAAAGTCCTTGAACGCATTGCGCTTGAATTCCATGAAAATATGAAAATATAATACTAGTGACATAAGTAACAAAAAAACCATGAAAGTTCTTGGGGAAAATCTCTGGCTTGTGCTATGAATACGTGACAAAATGGATATTTTGATTGACCCCAGATGGTTTAAGAATGGATCATCCGTGTTGCAGAAAAGCCTGGAGCTCGTAGTAAGTTCTTTCCATTATGATGGATGGATCAAAGGGATTTATGAGGTTAAATAACTTTGGTGGGTGATCTGTCGATTTTAATAAACTGGTGTTTGAGACATCTGTGAAACAGCCTCTACCTCTCTACACAACAGGATTGTCTAGCACCAAGTGGTACAACAAAAGATAACTGAAATGAAGCCTAGAAAACAAGGCCAAAATCGACGCCAGCCGATAATGAGAATTTGAATCTTAACCCATGCTATTCTTACCTTAATCCCACATTACCTGCCAAAAACCCTAGAAATCATCTTCGCATACCAAGACAAATTCTCATATTTCCATACTGCCTGGGCCCCACTTCCACACACTTTGTCATATATATTATCCAACTTTCACATGCTTTGTAATGTATATTACCCCTCTTTCACATGCTTTCACAAGTTGTCTTAGCCCGTTTGTATTTGCCCCGACGATAGGTGTGCTGACGCAACACATTCAAGGGGAAATGCCATGATGTACGTTATTTGCAGATGACGTAATACTGATTGACGAGACGCGAGGTGGGGTTAAAGCTAGGCTGGAGGTTTGGAGACAGACCCTGGAGTCTAAATATTTCAAGTTGAGCAGGATCAAAACAGAATACTTGGAGTGCAAGTTTTGTGATGCTTGATAGTCAAGTCTATCCCCAAGAGAAATAGTTCCAAGTATCTTGGGTTTGTATCCAGGGTAACGGGGAGATTGACGAGGATCTCACTCATCGTATTGGATGAAGTGGAGGCTCGCATCTGGTTTTTTTGTGGGATAAGAATGCGCCATTAAGACTTAAAAAGGGTAACTTTTATAGAGTGGTGGTTTGATCGACTATGTTGTATGGGGCTGAGTATTGGCCAGTCAAGAAATTCCATGTCTAGCAGATGGAAGTGGCAGAAATGAGGATGTCGAGATAGATGTGCAGGCATACCAGGAAAGATAAGATTAGGAAGGAAGTTATTCGGGATAAGGAGGGAGTGACCCCTAAGGACAACAAGATGCGGGAATCGAGACTGAAGTGGTTTGGGCATCTGAAGAAGAGAGGCATCGTGGCCCCGGTTAGGAGGTGTGAGAGGTGGACCACGTCGGATCTGAAGAAGGCTAGAGGTACGCCCAAGAAGTACGGGAGATAGGTGATTAGGCAGGACATGGCATTGCTTCAACTTATCGAGAACATGATCCTTGATAGGAAAGTATGGATGTCGAGAATTAGGGTTCAAGGTTGATAGGTACTCCCTCCGTTCCAATTTATGTGAACCTGTTTGATTGGGCACGAAGTTTAAGAAAAAAAGAAGACTTTTGGAATTTGTGGTCCTAAACAAGTCAAAAAAGGGTTCAGAGTATTTGTGTGGTTATAAAAGCTTCTCATTAAGCGTAGAATTGTAAGTTTAAGCTAAATTGTTTTCAAATTTAGAAAGGGGTCATTCCTTCTGGAACGGACAAAAAAGAAAATAGGTTCACATAACTGAAACGGAGGGAGTAGTTGAGAGCTTCTCCTAGTCTTACCAGTAGTATTAGTACAATTCTTTTATTTTCTTGTTCATAGATCTCTATTTCTATCTGCTATATTTTTCGGTTCTGTTATCCAATTTCCTTGTTGTTGTTGTTGTTGTTGTTATTGTTTGTTGCTTCCTTTCCACTGTCCCTTGAGCTGAAGGTCTAGCAGAAACAACCTCTCTACCTTTACAAGGTAAGGTTAAGGTCTGCATTACATATTACCCTCCCCAGACCCCACTTGTGGGATTACATTAGGTTTGTTATTGTTGTTGTTGTTGTTGTTCTTGTCATATATAATAGTTGTTTTACCCAAGGTGTTTCACATGTATTAGGGGACCCACTTGTAGATAAGTTTGTGTTGTAATAACCTCCTAGCCTCTATATAAAGGAGGCTATGTAGTACTTGGAAGATCATCTAGTAATCATTGTAAATCTTTGTGATATATTATATATGAGTTCCTTCTAAATTTCTCTTTTATTCTTTCTTTCGAAATGGATGGAAAGGCCGATGCTTATATGAAAATGGAATAAGAATACTCTAAGAAAGTTAGCTGGTTGTAGTACGAACATTTACTGAGTTATAACAGCTAACGATGGTTGTATTGCAAAAGTTTTCCGAGTTGTGTAGCTTGGCAAGCCATACCTTTGGATGTTGAAGTCGGCCCATTGGTAGGAAAACTTTTGTGACTACAAGCAATTTACTGTTTACGTATCTTGGCAAGTTATCCTCTGGATGTTGAAGCCAGTTCATTTGTAGGAAAACTTTCGTATCTATAATTAAGTTAACTTGGTTGTTTCTTACTTTGTTATTATTTTGACGGAGTATTGACTTTCAAGCATTGGTATCATTTGGATTATCGGGTGCATGACATTGTAGGTTTCTCACATTGACAATAAGGAAAACCATGAGCTTCTTCTAAGTTTGATCCATTTTGCTTAAAACCTTTTGAACGGAGTGTTAAAGAAGAAATTTCAATAGTATGCCTCTCGTGTCAGCCATGAATCATTGTGGGCATATTGGGCTCTTGGATTCTACACTGATGCCCTTGTCTGTCTGCAAAGATTCTTGAAAGATGAGGCCTACCTTCTCTTTGCCCCGCTAAGGTGCACCTAACATTGCACCTAATCCCTGGAAAAGCATACCTCTTCAATTTTCTTGCTTCTTTTCTTCGATGATTTATGTAAAGACCTATCTAGTTGAAGCTCTGAATCAACCTTCGATAGTCTCCAGCACTATGAGAGTTTAACCAATGAAATGTGAGCTTCACACTGTTTTTGCTTGTAATTCCTTGTTTCCAAAAGCTTAATCCTAATTAATCCTAGACTAGATCAAGTTCTGTAGCTATATGATAAAATCTATCTGTTTGTGGTGATTCTTCTCAGATGCTGGATGGCTCGCAAACACTCTTATCCCATGAAGAGCTCAAGAAAAGATTTGATCAAGAAGGTAACAATTGGTCTCGTGTTCTTAGCTTAGAGTCTGAGCATGTTTCATTTATGTGGTTTTGCTTTCCTGCTAATTTTAGTCTTGTTGAATATTACATCTCATAAAAACAGTGAGCCATATGTGAAAGAGGGCGTGCTTGTTTGAGGCGGGTTCAAGACCTGAGGCTACCATGAAGCTCAGGTTCGGTGCTTCAGTGCAAGCTCCTCACTGCAAAGGCTTGCCGCTCATTGCCTATAGGCAGTCCGGCACCTCCTTTAAGAGGGCAACACTACAATAGATATAGTCGGCAAAAATGGAACATTTATTATTAACAATATTTTCCTTAGTGATTAGAAAAAAGATTTGAAAATTTAGTATATAAAATAATATTTACGAAAAGAACTTAACATTTACTTGTAAATCAGAAAATATGAAATAGTATGTGAACTTAATTGACTTGATTTTTTCTTTGTATATTTCTCTTAATTATAGTTTTTTTTTTAAAAAATAATCTATTCTCCATATAACTACTGCGTGTATATTATTTATTGTTTTCTGCATTAAATACATTTTTCTTTGTTTCTTAGCAGTTTTTTTCCACTAAAGCCATGCTTTAATTGCATTTTGTGCTTCAAGCCCCAATATATTTTGGTGCTTTTCTATGCTTTTTGCCTCTAACAGTCATGGCAAAAAAAAGAAGAAGAAGAAGCAAAAGAGCTAGGTTTTCATATTAGGTGTTCTTGAGTTTGCTCGTGTTGTTTTCTTCTTCCACTTTTGTTGATGCATTATCTGGCATTGGAGGAGTAAAATGTTATTGCATTTAATGCAATTATGGCACATTGAAAAGGTTCCCCTTTGAAATGAAGAGTTGGCACTTCTTCATTTGGTAATGTGATTTTTCTTTAATCATGGATTGTAGAAAATTTGGACATGCCGTGCCCTTTTAGGTAAATATGCTAACAATACTTGGTTCTTTTGGCAGGTATCTCTTTGGACAAGCCTGTAGGTACTTCTTGTGGCACCGGTGTAACTGCTTGCATACTTGCTTTGGTTAGTTGAACTCTCTCACTCCCCCCCTCCCTCCTTGTATGTGGCTACTCCATTGTCGCAAAAGAGGGGTGACCTCAATGTTTGTTCATCTCTTTAGGGCCTCCACCGATTAGGGAAGACTGACGTTCCAGTCTATGATGGTTCGTGGATAGAATGGGGAGCGCATCCAGATACCCCCGTCTCCACTTCTGAAACATGAAGAAAATGCTCTCAAGAGAGATGTTCGTAAGGTCTGCTTTGTTTTTATTGGTGAACATCGATAATGACTGTGAATCTAGATCCATTTCTTAATTGTTGGTGTAACAAACAGTCATTGTATTGTTGAATGATACAGGGATAAGGATAAGAAATATTCCTCGATTATACGAACTACCTTAATTTTACCTTGTGTTATATTTTGGAGCAATTTGTCTCGTATTTGTCCCTGATCTTAATGGAGGTCATACGTGGATTGGGGAGCTTTGAGCCTGATCAAAATCTTGACAACAGTGGTTTCCATCTTTTTTATTTTTATTTTCACAGTAGTTTAAATTAGCCTTCCGTTATACTGCGGTAAAGTTTTGTTTTCTAATCATTAATTTTTGGAAAGTTTTGGAATTTTGGGTGTGTTTGGTAGGACGGAAAACTTTCTCATTTTTCGCTGTTTGGTTGCACAAATATTTTCCTAGATATCACATTTTCGTGAAATTGGAGGAAAATGACCTCCCTAGAAAAAGTTAGGAAAATATTTTCCAAAAACTCCACCTACCATCACATCTAACCCCCAACCCCATCCCCCTTCTCTCCCCTACCCCACTACTCCCGCCCCCTCTCCAAAAGGCTACCCACCCTACTAACCCCCCCCCCCCCCCCAGTTTTTTATTTTGTATTTTCAATTTTCTATAAAAATTTTTCTACAGCACCCCCCTCCCCCTCCCGATCCCCTGCCTCGACCACTAAAAAAAAACAATTTAACCTTTTTATTTGTATATTTTAATTTTTTGCACCACCCACCCTAACTCCTCCCCCACCCCTAACCCCCCACCCATAACAAATTTTTTATTTTTTTGCTTATTTTTTTGTATTTTTAATTTTTTATTTTTTCGTTTTTCTGCACCACCCACCCCAACCCCCTCCCCCTCACCCCAATTTTTTATTTTATTTTATATTTTTAGTTCTAGGTTTTTCATTTTTCAATTTACAGGTTTGAAATTTTACGAATTTCAAAGTTATGAGTTCGGAGGCTTATGTGTTTGGAAGTTTGCGGGTTTAGAAATTATAGAGTTTATGGGTTCGAAAGTTTAGTGGTTTATAAGTTTATGAAATTTGTGGGTTCGGAAAGTTGTTGGTTCGAAAGTTTATGGCTTCATATGTATTGTATCTAAATTATTTATGAATACTTTTGAGAAGTTATTTTCTTTAATTTGCGTACCAAATACCGGAAACGTGAGTAAGATTATTACTTATTTTTCAAGAAAATATATTTCACGGAAAACATTTTCTGTTATATCAAACACACCCTTTATCTACAAGTGAGACTCGTGCATCATCTGGTATTTGGCAAAGGAGATGACGAGCTTTTGTTCTTAATTTGAATGCTCCCCTATCCAATTAGACGCTAATTAGTTCTTGAGGGGGGAAATGTTTTTGTCTTCTTCAAATTGAGTAGTCTTGATTTTTTAATGCAGTGTTATCAAAGGCGCGTTTAAAGCGTGCTTAAGTCTTGAAGCGAGGCTCAAAACAAGTTGAGCGTTTCGCGTCGCTTAGCGGGCACATTAGTATTGTCATCAAGGCTCTAAGGCATACTTTTTCTTGTGAATGAGCGTAATCCTAAAGATGCAACACTAAACAATTGATATTTTACTTTATAAAATTTTTCTTCAATTTCTTTATCCATATATTTGGTATTCATGCGTATAGATATTAATCTTAGACTACAGATACATATTTGTAGTTTTTATCCATTTGCGTTGTTAAAGCACACGCTTTATTTGCGATTTGAGCTTAAAGCCCCAATAGACCTTAGAGCTTTTTTTTGCGCTTTTCGCCTTTGATAACACTGTTTTAATGCATCCTAACTGTTAGGAGTACCATTTTCTATTATGGAGGTGTATAGAAGAAACATTATATTGACAAAGAATGTTTCTTTTGAGAGAACGACTGACTCGAGGAGAATGATAAGACAGCTTTGGCAGAGCTTAGATTCTAAGAGCTCGAGTAAGTGATTTGGGGACCAATACCTGGGGAGAGTAGAAGAAGCCAGGAAAAGAAGGTGAGGCCGTGAAGGCAAACGAAGCCGAAGCAAATGCGGAAGAAATGGATGTGTATGGGGTCTTTGGAAACAAATACATGGACCATAAAACCTTCAGAGCAGAAGAAAATCAGAAGGATATTCATGATCTTGGCGGTGCTGCCTCCTTGCGTCAAACATAAATGATCTCAAGAATGCTCCTGGACTACAGGGGTACATGCCGTATAGATTCTGGCAGTGCAAGATGTTAGCAACAGGCCGGTCGGAAGATGTTGTAATGGGATCTCACAGTCGCGCTTGGAAGAGTAATTACGTACTGATAAAGAAAGTAAATACAAGGACATAGAGACACGATGTAAGGCCCAGTCGTAGACCCTTGCATAAAATACAATGTAACAGTTTCAGTTCTTATGTCTATGTGTGACTACTAACTGCATCGTGTTTGAGAACGTCAGGGATCAGCTCATTCCTTATGTATACGGTCAAAATCGTATGCCTCCGATTTGTAGGCTCGAGGGTCCGTCATGGGCCCGAGTTCGGGAGAGGTCGAGATTCGAGACTAGTGGACCAAAATCAAGCTCGAAGACAAAGCGCAATGTCCGGGGATAGGAGTACGAGGAATACCAGGCCCGAGTATGCCCGACTCCGAAATAATACCGTTATGGATTTGTGTCAAAGCAAGCTAGATTTCAGCCACGTCCCCAAGGTCATGGCGCGAATCCCGGAACAAGATTGTACGACTCCGTATTAGGCGTTTAGACAACTGTAACAAGAATATTCCCTACTGTAAATAAAAATATTCCTTATTTAGGGTTCCCATATTATATAAAGGGGACCCTAATCATTTGCAAGACCATCTTTTTACTGAGAAAGGAATATACTCTCTGCCTTTTCGCTTAAATTCATCAGCATTGTCCTTGAGCTCTATTGTTCTTACTTTACTTTCTTACTTTATTGCTCTTAGACATCTCGAGGTCACCACTGTCAAGTGTTATTGGTTTGATTCACTTGTCTTTTTCCATCCCTATTTCATATTTCTTGATTACTAATTGGTATTGAACTAAATCACATATCTTAAAAGCACAAATCAAATTTAATTGTTACTCGCATTTTCGAGCTAAACAGTTTGGCGCCCACCGTCTGGCTAAAGATGTGATTATTTCTTTACTGATTCTCTTTACACGCGTTATCTTTACACTTTTTCTTGTCAAGATCTTTGATTCTCAGGCTTAAACATGTCTAGCACACAAAACGCACCAGTTCATGACAATGAGGGTCTTGGGGAAAATAACAATGTAGGGGTCGATGTACCATCGATAAACCCTTGGGAAGTGCCAAACATGGAACCAGTTGATGTTGGTTCTCATATTGCTATAAACACCAGCTTAGGCACATGCCCCGGAGGGAGCGTACGCAGGGATGCTCGACTAGGGGACCAAGGAACGCCAGGAGCAGGAGATGGAGGAGTTAGCCTCCAAGTGATATTTGAGATGTTGCACGCTCCGCAAATCGCCATCGCTCAACTTCAAAGTCAGAATAAGACCCCGAGTGTAGCTGAACATGAAAACAATCGATGTGCTGAACCAATGCCGGAAGGACCAAATGGAGACAGCTCGGGGACTGACCCCACTATTATGAAAATGCTCGAAGAGCTCACTAAGAGGATCGAGTCCGGAGAAAAAAAATTGAAGACAATGATAAGAAGGCGAAGACTTATAACTCCCGCGTAGACCAGATACCGGGGGCACCTCCCGTTTTGAAAGGTTTAGATGCCAAGAAATTCATACAAAAACCGTTCCCTCAGAGCGCGGCTCCAATGCCCATCCCTAAGAAATTTTGCATGCTCAATATACCCAAGTATAATGGAACAACCGACCCCAACGAGCATATTACTTCGTACACTTGCGGGATCAAAGGAAATGACTTGAATGACGATGAAATCGAATCAGTGTTGTTGAAAAAGTTTGGAGGAACACTCTCAAAAGGAGCTATGATTTGGTATCACAACTTAGCTCCTAACTCTATTGATTCATTTGACATGCTAGCAGACGCCTTCGTTAAATCCCATGCTGGGGCCATAAAGGTGGCCACAAGAAAATCGGACGTCTTCAAAATAAAGCAAAGGAACGATGAGATGCTAAGGGAGTTCGTGTCCAGGTTTCAGATGGAAAGGATGGAATTGCCGCCGGTCTCCAATGACTGGGCGGTACAGGCCTTTATGCAGGGTTTGAATGAAAGTAGCTCGATTGCATCTCGACAGTTAAAGCAGAATTTGATCGAATATTCAGCAGTGACATGGTCGGATGTGCACAATCGTTACCAGTCAAAAATCAGGGTCGACGACGATCAGTTGGGAGCCCCCTTGGGTTCAGTTCATACTAACGGATTCGTAGCCAAGCCCCCGAGGGACATAGATCGGGGATCTAGATTCAACAAAGAATGGTATCAGCCGTATACCGACCGAAGAAACAACGGTCCGAGCCACAACACTCCTTGGAGCAATCAGAAAAACGATCGAGGACAAAGTTCTCGAGGACTCATGAGCAAGAGTGGGTTCGACAAGCACACCGACCCCGCCGAGGCTCCTCGGTTATCAGAGTACAACTTCAGTATAGATGCATCAGGAACTGTCTCAGCTATTGGGAGAATCAAAGACACCAAGTGGCCCAGGCCAATACAAACCGATCCTTCTCAAAGAAACCCGAACTTAGTGTGCAAGTATCATGGCACACATGGTCATCGAACGGAAGATTGCAGGCAACTGAGGGAAGAAGTGGCTCAGTTATTTAACGAGGGCCACCTTCGAGAATTCCTATGTGATCGGGCTAAGAATCACTTTAGGGAGAGAGATGCAAGGAAAAATGAACAAGAAGAACCACAACATGTAATCCACATGATCATTGGTAGAGTCGACGTCCCTCAACGACCTGTATTCAAGCGCACCAAAGTGTCAATCACCAGAGAAAAACGAACTCGGAGCTATGTGCCCGAGGACATCTTATCATTTTGTGACGAGGAAGCAGAAGGCATATCACATCCTCACAACGACGCCCAGGTAATATCTATCCTTTTGAATAAAATTCAAGTTAAACGTGTTTTAGTGGATCCAGGTAACTCAGCAAACATAATCAAATCGAGGGTCGTGGAACAACTCGGCCTACAAGATCAGATTGTACCTGCATCCCGGGTCCTGAATGGCTTTAACATGGCAAGCGAAGCAACAGAGGGAGAAATTATCTTGCCAGTAAACGTTGTCGGAACCATACAAAATACAAAGTTCCATCTCATCGAAGGTGACATGAGGTATAACACACTCCTCGGGAGAACGTGGATACACAACATGAGAGCAGTGCCCTCGACTCTTCAATAGATGATGAAGTTCCTGACAGAGGAAGGAGTAAAAACAGTCTACGCGGAGCAGCACGCCGCAAAAGAGATGTTTGCAATCGAGGAAGTGCCCCTGACCTCGGAGAAATCAAGCGCCGAAGATAAGCAGGCGGCTGGCGCAGTCGGAACAATAGGTAATCGAAGACGAAGAGGACTTCCTTACTCCTTGAACCTTCGTGCCCTGAAGAGTCCGACGCAACCAAGTCAAATGTTGAGGAACTAGAGCAGGTCATACTCATCGAATATCTGCCCGGGAGAAAGGTATACCTGGGAATATGGGTGTTTATAGTTCGGTTTGGGTCGGTTTTTCCCTAAAAAGAAACCAAACCAAGTAAGTCATTTTTTCAAATATTAGAACCAAACCAAACCAATTAAGTCGGTTTTTTATCGATTCGGTTTTTGTCGGTTTTTTGGGTTTTTCGGTTTTTTCGGTTATTTATCGATTTTTTTCTTAAATATGAGACATACACTACCAAACGCATATTCCGGCGACTACATTTTCAACGTAGCACTATCAAATCAATTGATCTTTGAGAAATCTATCATTTACTAAGATATACTGATGATAATTGAATCAAATAGTGATGAATAATTTAAGTACTCAATTAAAAATTGATTATTTTTAACATGAAATAAATTCTTGTACTTAGCAAAAGAAAACTACCAATCAAACTAGAATGTAAAGGCAAAGAATTAGATAATTATAATAACAAAGAACTAGACTAAAAAAATAAATGACTAATATGTACCATAAAATTTTATAAACTTTATATAAAAATATAAATATATATAGGTGTAATAATAAATTTAAATAGCTACTTTTATAGTCGGTTTGGTTCGGTTATTTTTTGACTAAAACCAAAACCAAACTAATTTTGATCGGTTTTTAAAATTCAAAACCAAGACCAAACCAAACCTAAAAATTATCGGTTTTTTGATCAGTTTGGTTCGATTTTTCGGGTTTTTATGAACACCCCTACCTGGGAACGGGATTAACCCCCGAACTCAGGAAAAAACTCATTCAATTTCTTATTGATAATATGGATTGCTTTGCTTGGTCCCATTTAGATATGACAAGGATTCCGCCGAAAATCACCACACATCGACTAAGCATCGATCCCAGGTTCAAACCGGTGAAGCAAAAAAGGAGACCTCAGTTTGAGGTAAAACATGCCTTCATAAAAGATGAGGTAACCAAACTTCTTAAAATAGGATCCATTCGGGAGGTAAAGTACCCCGAGTGGTTAGTCAACGTAGTAGTAGTCCCTAAAAAGGGAAACAAGCTTAGGATGTGTGTAGACTATAAGGACATGAACAAAGCATGTCTGAAAGATTCTTCCCTGCTGCCGAACATCGACCGAATGATCGTTGCCACGGCTGGCCACTGTAGACATGTGATTTTTGACCCTCCCCAAGATTTTTCTTATTTTAGCATGTAAATATTTAATTTAGGCCTAATATAGCTATTTCAACTATTTTTGACTTCTTGACTTTATTTTCGTTATAAAAATGGAAAATTACAAAAAAATATTTTAGCTTACGTATTTTTCGTAAATTTAAATAAAAAATATACAAAATAGTACTTATTTTATCTTTACATAATCTTGAAAATACCAAAAAATATATAATAGTTTCATGTTAGCTTTTGCATTGTGTAGTACTTTTATCTTATTTTAAAAGGAGTCAATTAAGGTGTTGGATCACAATTTTAAGAGTGTTAGAGCCCAGTTCTTGGCCCAATTCGGATTAGTCCATTAATCCTAGGGACCTTTCTAGACTCTTCTTTGGGATAAAAAATAAATAAAAAGACCCTAAGGACTTAACAAAAAAGACCTAGGGACTAATTGGCAAAATACACAAAAATACACCTAAACCTAGGGACTAATTGGTGCTCAAGAAAGATTCTGTTAATTTCGTGTTGTTTCTCTTTTAATTATTCAGGTCGTTAGGAGCATACTTAGAAAATTATGAACATCCGTAGTTTTGTTTTTTCAGTTGAGTACAATCCTTTGAAACTAGAATCGAGGTGTGCCATTTAGTTGAATTTTCATGGCCCTCGCAAAATTGCTAACGCGTAGTTGCTTTAGGCGCGTACTTTAATAATATTACTTTCTTAAACTCGGATGCACATTTATGTGACCCAAATCCAAATCTCAACGTTAGATAAAATGTGTTCTGGGCTACGGGTGCATTTATGTGACGTGGCCCGAAATATATTTTAAATAGCGTTGCAATCTTTCTTAAAAAAACTAATCAAATAAAGGCGATCAAAGGTTAATAATGCACATAGGTTTAAAACTTGTAATAAAATCAGATAATTAAGCCGAATATAACAGTTGAGCGACCGTGCTAGAATCACGGAACCCGGGAATGCCTACCACCTTCTCTCGGGTTAACAGAATTCCTTACTCGGATTTCTGGCGCGCGGACTGTTAAACAGAGTCAATCTTTCCTCGATTCGGGATTTAAACCGGTGACTTGGGACACCATAAATTATCCCAAGTGGTGACTCTGAATCTTTTAAAAAAATTCCGTTTCGATTGTCCTTTAATTGAAAAAACTCCATTTATTACACCTTTACGGGGTGTAAAAGGAAAAAGGAGGTGTGACAGCTCTGGCGATTCTGCTGGGGAAGACAAACCCAGAACTTCGGTTCAGGGTTTAAGAATGCGAGCTTAGAATAATTGTTATGTTTGGCTTTATCTGATTTTCCTACATGTTTTCCTGCTAAATGTGCTAAATGCTTTACCGCTTTGATATTATTTGAACTGTATATATAAACTGTGCCGAAACCCTTCTCTTCTCACCTCCGGGGATGTGCTTACTGGTTGAGACTCCCTATTCTGTTAGTGTCATACCTTAAAATAAGAAAGAGGTCGGACAAGTTACTAAGCCGGACGATCTCGCGGGTCCCCGGTACGTAGCCCCCTCCTCTACTCGAGTTGTCCGCTCGGGTACACAGTCTAGAACCCATACCCAGGATTTGAACCTAGAATAACTTGACTTCATGCCAGATCCCTAGTAGGAGCGCTTATTTGCATCACGTGCATATGACTTAGGGGACTTAACACAGGGGTTGGGTCCGTCAAGGACAGGTATACCCAAAATAACAGACCATCTTGATGCATCCTACGTGCTACATGTTGCATTTATTCAAGGGTAAAAGGGTCATTTGGCGGACCAATGATAGCTGAGGGCAAATGAAAAATGAAAAAAAAGAAAAACAATGAAAAAAAAAAGAAAGAAAAAAAAAGAGAAAAAGAAAAAGAGAAAAAAAGAGAGGGTGAGGTGTGAAAATAAAGCAAGTTGGGCCCAGTTTTATTTTGTTACATTTTTTTTTATTAAGAAAAAGACCAAAAAGAAAAAAACATGAAAAATCCAAAAGATTTTGCATTTTTATCATTTTACAAAAAATCAAAAATCAAAAAAAAAAAAAAAGAGGAAAAAGAAAATCCAAAAAAGAGTTTGCATGTTTCATCATTTTCAAGGAAAAGACAAAAAATATGTTTTCTCTAAATTAGTTATTTTTTTTTGTATTCTCGCCCGTATCCAATCTGCCCGAACTACGCGAACCTGATTCTCTCTCTCGGGGCGGGATACGTAGGCAACCCACATAGGGTCCGGTCTTCCTAGTAAACTTTAGGTTCTTGGCTTTGCGGGGTCTTAGCCAAATTTTGCACTTCTAGCCACTTTTAGCCACATAGGTTAGTTTTAGAATTCAGAAGTTACTTGTTGGAAATTGTGTGAATTGAGTTGTGTCAATGGACTCTACTATTGACATTTTTAGAGTTCAAGTTGAAGTTCTCTTGTCAAACTTCTTTTATGCTGACGAAAGTTCTGTTGGGATCAGTCCTTGTTTGTTGGAGCATTGTTCTGTGATTTCAATTCAATCCATGAGTTATTCGTGGGGAAATGTTTGAAAGTAAATCTTGCATTGAACACCAATTATCTTTGTGCTAAGACTATGAAGTTCTGAAGGTTGTCTTGTTGAAGTTTGCCACTATTTGTGGAGAAGTTTTTGGAGTAAATTGATAGCTGAAATTCTCCTAGTTTGAACTTGTTACCACCGGTTTTTAATAGTTGTTGTTGTCGTTGAGTTTAATAGAGGGGATTCGGTTGGACTAGAGATTGAGCATGCTTGAATTGTGATTTGTAAGCTAAATCTGCCAAAAATTTGTGTTAGTTGAGATTGTGCTTGAGTTCAGCAGTGATAGTTGAAATCCGGTTTTTACTTCTAAAATGTTCTCCTTGTTGAATTGAGTGCTTTTGTTACATAAACTATTGTATAGTTGGTTAGAATCTGCTGATAGAAGTTGAAGGTTTGCTGAGCCATAATTTGTTGTTTGTTTCCTGTTGATGTAAAGGGTTTCGTGCTTGCTGCCCACAGTCATATATTGTTCAGTTTTTGCTTAACAGTGAAGATTTCCGCATTTCTTTTCAGATTGATGTTACTGTAGTTTTTCTTAACAGTTGAGGTAATTTTGCAAAAGTTTTAGCTTCAGTTAACTCAACTGCGTTGCTTCAGTTTATATGCCAACAATACACTACTGAAATTCAAGTTTTGAGCAGTCTTTAAAAAGCAAATTCTGCACTATTCAGCTGCACTTGGTGTTTATTCTGGTTGAAGCTGCTGTCTATCTGTGTGTCACCTACTGAGTTTGATCACTATGAGAAGGGGGATGTATTATATGCAATGGAGCTCGTACTTTGTCTGGAGGAGTCGATGAATCAAAGGCTTCTGAACATGCACGTTGTAGCCTCACGAAGCAACGATGTGTATTTGGCTGATTTTCTTGAAAGGGAGTTCTTGTTTGAACATGTGGACGCTATCAAGAAAACTTCAGCATATGTTGCTCAGCTGAGAAGAGTTGGCCAAGGACATGGCATCTGGCAGTTCCATCAGATGCTGCTGAATGAGGAAGCTAAGAAGGAAGCTAGGTCGGCAAGGTTTACATCTACCATGAAGGCTGATCCTATAGAGGAAGACGAGGAAAGCTAGGCCCTCAGGTTTTCACAATCCCAGTCTGGTTCCCAATCACAAGAGAATGGCAAAGGAAAAATTGAGCAGGATACTGTTGTGGTGGAGAAGGCCGGAGGAGGAACATAAACCACTCTCAAACTTCTTTCAACAGTGAGGCTTGTTTATAATGTATGGCTTATTGTTGCTGCGCAGTGTATGAGTTTTCTTTAGAGTGACTTTGAATTCCCTAAGGTTTTGTTTTATCCCTTTTTGGAGATTTTCCCTTCCTTTTTCTGTTTGGCAGGTTAGAATTCTAACATTCTGCAAATTTCCTTGGTGTTGATATGTCAGAAGTGACCGATAAAGAATATCTAAAGTGAGCTTATCAAAAAAAAAAAAAAAAGACAGTATTAGAAATTTTGAAGTTACTCTTTAAATATGCCCTACTTGAAACCTTTGATTTGATGGCTTCATCATCGGGTTTTCCTCAATTAATCTGCAATTATTCTCTCACATTCTTGCGCTTTTACCTATCAAAAAAAAAAAAAGTTGTGTGTTTCATGTCAAGGATCGAGTGGCAAAAGCAATTTGTCTATCACTTGTCGAAGTGCTCAATGTGGTTTTGAAGATATTTGATATTAGATGTTTCTTTTGTCTGTGTAGGTAAGGCACAATCTTGTTTAGATCTAGAGGTTCCTTCAAGACTTGTTAGTGGGAAAGGTAGTAGATTTTGATATTTTAGAAGATAAGAATTCATCCTTCATGACATCCTGGAGGCATCATATGTTAATTCAAGTTTAGCCACATTCTTAGTAATATTCCTGGTTGGCCTTAGCAGTAGGAAAGGTAAAGAGTGCTTGTGTATTGCATTATGTGGTTGGTACTGTATCTTTGTTACATCCCATGGATCTCCTGAATGATGTTTTAAGAAAAAGAACCACTTGATTGTGCTACATGTTTGCAGAGCTTTTTTGTTTGAGCAAAGTTGGTATTACTGGCAGTTACTGTCCATATGGTGATGAAGTCATCAAAGTCATATTTATATAATAATTGAGTTGGTGCACTTGTGTTTTATCAATGGTTTTTTTTAGTAAGGTTCATTAGTAAAAGACTATTTTCAGGTTCTTGTTTCAGAGTTTGTTGTTGTGGGTCATATGACACAGATTAACGCTAAGGAGGTGTGGTCAAGTAACCTAGCATCACTGGGTGAATCCCTTAGGCTCCCTTAGGATGTAGTCAATAGATGTCCAAATTAGTATAGAATGACTTTGAAGGCAACTGTTTCTTCTTTATTGTGCTTGGTTATTGAAGTTTAGTTGCAAGTAATAGTACTTTTGGTACTTGAATTGTAAAGACAGTAAATTTACATTCTGATTTTGTACTCTAAAAAAAACAACAAACAAAAAAAAGGAAGGAAAAAGAGAAAATTAGTTTGTTTACTTTATTCCAGTTCTTCCAGAACTACGCGAAGATCTGATTCATGCGGGGTCATGATACGTAGGCAACCTACATAAGGTTCGATCGAATCATTTTTTTATTGTTAAAAGAAAAAAAAGAAAAAAATAGAAAAAAAAGAAAAAAAAAGAAAAAAAAGGTGAAATTATGGGACGTGAGAAATGAGAGGAAAGAAAAGAGTGATAATTAAAAAAAAAGAGAAAGGAAAATGATCAAGAAAGTGCTAGAAAAGCAAAGAAAAGAGAGGATTGAAATGAACAAATCGGGATGATGCCAACTGACCTTCGTACCCTCGAAGTCATTTTGGAACCGATAATTGTGGCTAGGTACATTGCATTAAATGTGATATTTTTAGCTGTTAAATACCCTAACGCTAACGTGATGGCTTCATTTTGTTATACTCATAGCAGAAGGGTGATTGGTTTGTGGTTTTTAAAGTGGTAACTCTTCCATACAACACAAAGGCAAAAGGCAATGGCAGAGAACAACAGAACTGAGTGGGTTGATACCGGTGCCCGAAAGCAGCGGGTCGAACAGGACAACGGGTTGGTAGAAGAGGTAAAGATGTTGAGACAACACGTGGCGGACATGTATCGGGCATGGATGACCGGGAAAGCACCACCCCCGCCACCACCCAGCTTCCTAAACGCCGTCCTTACCCAAACTCCGGACACAACGCCAGGTGATCCTCCACACTCTGCATATTTACCCGCTTATCACAGCTTTCCCAACCACCCTAGTAGCTCGATCACTCGTCGTCCAACTATCTTTTCCCAGAAGTGCCCTCCGGTCACACCCACTGTTCTCGACAATGAATACTCGTCGTCCAACTATCTTTTCCCAGAAATCCCAAACCCTGTGTCAAAGAAGTTTGATTTTTCTCAAAGGTGCGCATATTGCTCAGATGCCCCGGGGCATGACATAGAGAAGTGTTGGAATCTGAAGAAAGCAATTCAGAGGCTTATTGATGCAGGCGACATTGTCGTGCAAAATCCGGATGCAGCAAACACTAGCCAAAGTCCATCACCTGTGCATAATGAGACGCATATGGTAGGCATGATTTATTTTGAAAAGGAATGTGAGAATTCTTCTGGGAGCCTCGGAGGTCCAAGGGCTACCAAGCTTTCAGCACTATCAGAGGTTGATCTTAAGAACGAGCCGGCAAAAGGAACCCAAAAGAAGCTTGATAAGAACATTGTGATGAAGACTTGTGAAGTTCCTAGTATTGTTGATGCAGAATTCAGTGGCTAAGATACCGTGCTTGGTAATTGGAAAGACGCTCCATTTCTTGGTCAGCCAAAGAGGAGCTTTGGTGGCTTAGTTTGTTGTCGTTTCTGTTGTCCGGGTTATTTCAGGGTTGTAATCCGGATATTGTCTTGTGACTCAAACCCTTCTATCCTTTATTTTGTCTAGTTCCTTTAGTCGTAGTGTCTCATTTAGTGTTATCTAGGTTTGTTTTAAGGTTGTACCCTAGTTTATTTTTCTTGTTTTGTTGATTCAAATCCTTTCACCGTCTGTCTAATGCAATTCTCTATTTTCTGCTATTTCTAGTCATTTTTTAGTTCTCTTCTCCTTTTTCAGTTCTTTTCATGATAGTTCTAGTGTCATGACATGCACATCATAATTCTCAGCCTGATCTTTAAAAGTCAGTATAGTCAGGAAGCAATGAAACAATTTTTTTGAAGATGATAGGGACATTTGAGGGAAATAAGTAAGGGCATTTTGAGGTCACTTCAAGCGCAAATTGTATGAAATAGGGGAAGATAGAACATAAAGAAATACTATTGAAACGCATCCTGCCGCATCAGGTTGAAGCTAAAGGCAAGTTTGTCCCTATTTGGCAGGGGCCGTTTGTGGTGATGAGAGTGTTGTCCAATGGTGCTTTGTATTTAACAAATGTAGAAGGCAAATGTGTGGATATGGCTATCGATTCTGATGCGGTCAAAAGATATTACGTATGATTTCTTTGGTTTGTTTAATTGTGTTGTTTGTATCTGGCATGCTTTGAAGATTGGAATGACGAAGGTATTTTATTTTGCTATCTAAACACTTTATCCTTTGTTACCCCTTTGAGCCTTATTTATTTTCTTTCATATCCCTCTTTTGGAATCAGAAGCAGAGTTTAGAAATACAGATAAAAAAAAGAAAAGAGGAAAAGAGAAGAGAAAAAGAGAAAGAAAAATGTGAAAAGAGTAAAGAAAAGAAAAGAAAAGAAAAGAAAAAAAAGAGAAAAAGAAAAAAAAAACGACAAAGCAATTCCTATGTCCTGAACTACGTTTGACTTGATCCCGAAAGGGTACGTAGGCAGCCTCTCCCTGAGGTTCAGTCACATCAAAACAAAATCCCAAAAGTCCCCACGAAAAACTGGGGCAGCAGTTATGGTTGCGCAAGAAAGTTGATTCCAAAAGTTGTAGTTGTGAACCCATATTGAATTGTTTTAGAGCCTTTGATACCCTTTCTTTCTAACTCTATCCAAAAGCCCACATTACAGTCCAAAGGAAGACCTTCTGATCAGTCCTCGAGAGATGCCAAGTCAAGCGAGTAGAGGCGAATCATATCAGGGGCAACACTCCGGTCCAAACGAAGGAAATGAAGAATGAGAGTGTCTTGTTGATGAGAACCCTCACGGGTATCCCAAGGCGATGAAAGCTGAGAGAAATCAAAAATGAGAGAGTCTTATTGGTGAAAATCTTCACGGGCACCATAAGGTGATGGTGAGGTGAGAGAAAAGACCAAAATGAGAGAGGCTTGATGGTGAAAACCTACGGGCACCACAAGTCGAATGAGGATTGAGAATCAGATGGGAAATCACCAGATTAAGATCGTGAAAGACGACAGAGCAGCGAAGCCCAGTTTCACAGTTTGGGGGTATAATAGGGGGCTGAACATCAGATTTGCCTAACAGGATAGGCCACAGGTGCATGTCAAGGTCATTAGAGTCGGTACCCACATCCGATAGGTTTCTACCTTGTAGTTTTCTTGTTAGGAATCATCTCTTTCCGTTGTCATCTACTCTGTCCCTTTTGTCTTGTTTATTTCCTCTTCCTGAGTCTATTGGGTCAACATAAGTGAGAAATGACTTCAAAATTTGCCACCAGCTTTCCAATTGCACAAAACGGAATCTGTTTAGCACGTCAAAGTGTCATAAGTACGAAATGAACAACAAGCGCACTGAGCTGGTAACAATCAACATGCTTTGGGATTCGTTTGAAATACAAAGGCTTGGTATATATCAATTCATGGACAATACAACAGAATGAGGGCTAGGGGAACGGATCAAAGGTATTTTCTGTGATAAGATTGACAAAAAGGGTGGTAAACCAGTGACAAGTAAGATCTTCCAAGAAGAAATCGAAGTTATCATGGCTAGCAATGGAGCAATAGACCTCGAGGCCAGAGCCAGTGGTTTGAGTCAAGAAAGAACATCATGCACAATGAGTTTGGTAACAATTAATATGCTTTGGGGATCATGTGAAACACAAAGGTTGGTAGACATCGGTTCAGGAGCAATGCAACAGATAGAAGGTATTGGGTTCGAACGAGAAGAGTTATTTTCTGGGTTAAGGTTTACAAAGAAAGTGGTTAGTCAAGGAACAAGCAGGGTCTTCGAATGGAAATCAATTATCTTGACAAGTGAAGGAGCAACAGACCTCAAGGTCAAGGCCAGTGGTTTAAGTCAAGAAAGAACAACATACACACGGAGTGGGGGGAATGGACATGCTTTGGGATTCATATGAGACACAAAGGTTGGGTAGATGTCAGTTCATGCAATGCAACAAATAGAGGATATTGGGTTTGAACGGAGAAGAAGTATTTTCTATAATAAGGGTGACGGAGAAAGTGGTTAGCCAATAAACAAGCAAGGTCTTCGAGTGGAAGTCAGTCATCATGGGAAGTTGAAGGAGCAATCTCCCTCAAAGTTCAAGGCCACAAACCAACCAACACATTTTAAACTGACAAGATTTTTCTTTGATTGAAACAGGGGCAGAAGTTTCGTCTGCTTTAGAGAAACCCTCCGTAAGGAAAGGCAGCACCAAACAGGTATGATGAGAAGTTGTCAGGACCCTCCTGGAAAATGGGATTTAGTTTAAATTTCAAAACAATCATGAATATCATAATTTAGCATAAATGTACCCCAAGGAATACGAGCTGGTCTCAAGGTTTGTATGTCTAAGATAGGATTCAATTAGGAGTTTTCAGGACCCTCCTGGATAATGGGATGTAGTTTTAAAATTTGTTTAGATAACAAGATGTAGTGGAAGTCGTACTTGCAATAGATATAGCTTAGGTTAAAATCGCCTTTTAGCTAGAAGTTGTCAGGACCCTCCTGGATAATGGGAAGTAGTTTAAGACCTTTTAGATAACAAATGTAGTGGGAGTAATGCCTTTAGAAGATATAACTTAGGTTCGTAATTGTTAGGAGTTGTAAGGACCTCCCTGGATAATAGGACTTAGCTTTCAAATTCTTATAATAGTTGGTGGAATAATTCAGTTTAACACCCACCCATGTGCCCAGTCACCAAACTGGGGCAGGAAATGTTCTTTGTTTGTCTATTTTGTTGAAATCAGGCGCCCACCTGGAGAACAAGGGAATACATTTCAAGCTCAGCAATCAGGCGCCCACCTGGAGAACAAGAAAATACATTTCAAATTCAGCAGTCAGGCGCCCACCTGGAGAACAAGGGAATACTTTTCAAGTTCAGCAATCAGGAGTCCACCTGGAGAACAAGGGAATACTTTTCAAGTTCAGCAATCAGGCGCCCACCTGGAGAACAAGGGAAAACATTTCCATTTCAATCAGCAATCAGGCGCCACTGGAGAACAAGGGAATCATTTAGCAATCAGGGCCCCCTGGAGAACAGGGATAATTTCAAGTTTCAGCAATCAGGGCCCCCTGGAGAACAGGCGCAAAGGAATCCAAATGCAGAAGTAGAGAAAGATGTGAATTGCTTAAGACATGATTAGAGTCACAAGCATGGTGTGGTGTCCGGGTTTGGTCCGATAAGCTGAGGAAGAATGAATTACCCTTCAAGCTCAAGATCAAGCTTCAGAACTTATAGATAGAGTAACTCGTAGTTGACAGGCTTAGCTAGTCTTTTTCATGTTTTGATTTTTGATCTAATAACAGGACCGCAGACCGGAACCTCGACGGAACGGCACCTCGACTACCTCTCCACCTTGGCATACTCCCTCATTTCATTCACTTCTGAACTATACGACCGCAATCAAACTTACACGAGGAGGTCTGAAATCAGTCCACAATTAAGGGTTATTTTGAGAGGGAAATTTAGCCTATAAAGAGTGCATAAACATTAAGCATGCAAGGCCGAACCTATGACAAAGAGAAGTGTCATGCAATCACAAAATCAGTAAGTAGTGGACTATAGGAACATGGTAGTCACCTCAGTAACAGAGAAGAGGGAGTATCCAATAGCATGCAAAAGGGATCAAGTAAAAGATCTTATAGAGTTTAGCAGGAAGTTAGAATCATACAAAGAAACAAAAGTTGAAACAAAGATTTCGAAACTCAGTCGAGCAGTAGATGAAACAACTTCAGAAACTCGAATAGGTCCAAAGAAATTAGGGTTTTGAAATCAAACAAGTTCAGAGATGAGGAACAAGCAAATCACATAGCAAATAGTCTCAAAACTCGAATAAACCCCCAAATTTTAGGGTTTCTACCATCAATCGAGCATAGAGATGAAAGACAAGAGAATCAGGCAAAAATATCAACAAAGAAAATATAATCAGAACCTTAAGAAAGAACTAAGCACACTCCAGTAGAAGAACAACATAAAGAAACAAGAGAACATGCTAAAGATCAAAGAAACTCTAAATACTTAAAACCTGCTTGAGAAAGTTTAAAAGCTTAGGAAAACACGCTATCTAAAAGAATCAGAAGAACCTCGAAGGTTATGGTTTCAGAAGAACCCAGATGGTGAGAAAAGCTTGGAAGGTCATTGATCTGAGCAGGAAAAGCCAAGAGTCAGGCTTGAAAAGCTTCTTCAAAGTCTGGTCTTGAAACCATAATAATAGAGCATGTGGGAGTCACAGGAGGCAGATACAGGCCTTTAATGGCTTTGGAAGCCATTGATTCAGGCGATTTAGGAAAGAGAGATATGATGGCCAGTTTTGACCGACGAATGGTTTGAAGAGATTCGCGTGTCTGGCTTCTGAGCTCCTACATATCCTGGCTTACAGGAATCAGGTGGCGGGGGAATGGTTGAAGTCTGATAGGGCTGCGGGAACTGGAGCGGGATCGGTCCTGCCGAGATGGTCGTTGCTCGCTGGTTCACCTGCAAATAAGTAACACAAGCGTAGTTAACATGATGACCCGGTTTGGATTAAAGGGATCCTTAGGCCATGGCATGGCGTTCTCGGGCTATGCAAATGGTGCCTCCGAACAATGACGCCCTCGATAATTTGGCGATCTTTCAGCCCATGGAATGCAGTATTTGGCGATCTTTCAGCCATGAAATGCAATAGGTGCATCTTTCAGCCATGCAAGTGTAAATAAAGCGGCGATCTTTCACCATGCGCAAGGAAATCTTTCAGCCATGCAAGCGTAAATAAAGTGGTGATCTTTCAGCCATGTAGATGCAGAGTAGTCTTGGAGAATGGTAGCCTTATACAGAAATGCAGATGGAGGCAGTGTTTAGTCTCGGAAGGCAAAATGGTAGCCTTATGCAGTGCAGAAATAAAGTAAAATGGCAAAACATATTTAGAAACAATAAAGATTACACGTAGTAACGCTTGACTACATCTGAATTAGTTGGTTTTGACCAAACTTCTCCGTCCATTTCTGCAAGTATGAGGGCTCCTCCTGATTGAACTCAGGAACCATGGCGCGGTGTGAAATGTCTCGGCTTCCCTTTAAAGGCTCTAGACATTCTGTTCTGATAAAGCTGACCATGACACATTGCATTCATTCTCTTTCCATCTATAAGGGCTAGTTGCTCGAAGTTCAACAGTCAGGCGCCCACCTGGAGAACAAGGGAATACATTTCAAGTGTCAGCAATCAGGCGCCCACCTGGAGAACAAGGGAATACATTTCAAGTTTCAGCAATCAGGCGCCCACCTGGAGAACAAAGGAATACATTTCAA
>NW_017670367.1:454551-501402 GCF_001879085.1 Nicotiana attenuata | reverse complement strand
TGCCCTCTTAGATCCTTTCCTCTAGCTTGATAATGTCAGAAAATTTGTGGCCCTCGATCATCATCAGCCTCTCATAATATTGTGGGTCTTGTGCCCGAACGAAGAATTTGTTCATCTGTTCTTCTTCAAAGGCAGGTCTAACCTTAGCTGCTTCGGACCTCCAACGAGTAACATACTAGCGGAAGGTTTCTGTGGGCTTCTTCTTTAGGTTTTGAATGTAGAACACATGCGGCGCATTCTCCGTGTTGAATCTGAACCTGTCGATAAAGTCGGACGCCATGCTTACCCAGTTCGGCCACTTCTTTGGATCTTGGCTAATGTACCAAGATAAAGCATCTTCCTTCAGGCTGCTCATGAAAAGCTTCATGCGGATTTTCTCATCTTTTCCCACTCCGACCAGCTTGTCACAGTATGTTCTCAAGTGGACCCTCGGATCCCCTGTACCGTCAAACATCTCGAACTTGGGAGGTTTGTACCCCTCGGGCAGTTCGACATCGGGCTGTATGCAAAGATCTTCGTAGTTCAGCCCTTCAACTCCCTTACTTCTTTCAACGCCCTTAATTCTGCTAGTCAACTTCTTAAGTTCTTCAGCCAAGTTCTTGATAAGCAAATCTTTGTCATCAGGCTCGAATGTGTTTGAGATGGGTGAGGTGGAGTGCGGCACAATCTCCACATAGATGGGGGGTGTTATGGTGGGTGTGGCAATGATCATTTGTGGAGTTTTGTGGTTCTGGGATGATTGGAAGTATGGCAGGTGTTGCAGTGGTGGTGAGGAGCGGTGTGGTTCTGTTGCTTTAGGAGACTCTGTGGAGGTATGGGGTTCTGAGCATTTGGGAAGTTGATATCTGGAGTAGTGAGGGAAAATGACAGATTCGCCAAATTCTGGACTTAATCAAGTTCTTCCTGAAATTTCAGCAGCTTTTGCTCTAGTTGGGAGGCATTCTCCTTAGGAACTAGAGTACCATGACTGTGAGTGACCTCTACCCGTTCAATTGAGTTTTCCTTTCTGGTGTTGTTCAAATCTTCCATCTTTCCTTTGTCTTGTTTTTGACGGGACTGAGAGGAGGAATGGGTGGAGGGCCCTTGGATCTTGTGGAATAGGATGATGTTGCCAGAGTGCTCGAACTAACCTTTGGGGAGGGGAATAATCAAAACAAAAATAAAACAAAAAGGTAACCAAGTTAGTGAGGTTCGTGAAAAATCGATGCAATATTTAAACACATAATGCGGGAATGTAAATCGTGTCCTAATTTGGGGACCTCTTTGTGCCCCAGGTAGGCCTAACGACAAGTTGATTTGGAGAACTTGGAATGCTAAATGCCTCATTTTATTGATAGAAAATAAGACGAATCTCAAATCGACACTAAATAATAGGGAAAATAAAGTCACTAATGGCCATTGGCCTTATTACAATTTAAATAGCGAAAAGATAAAGTCCTGTCTACTTGGTCCCTGAAGGACCCTCCCCAGACTCGGCATCCCTGGCTTCTTCAAATAATTCCTTAGCTCGCAAAGTCCCAGCAATAGGTAGGTTCTGGCCAGATGTCCGCCTTCATTTCCCTCAGCATTCCGACAGTCTTCGACCCTTTTAAGAAACCTTCTTTCCAGCTCCACTATGCCTCGCTCCAGGTATCCTAGTCGCTTGTTGGCATTGCTGGCCATGTCCTTCCATTCCTCAATTAACTTTTGATTGGCTTCTTGTATTTCACGGTACTCACTTTTGCATTCCCGGATTCTTTTGCATAGCTGATTGTATTTAACATGTGCCTCGACCTTTTCATCTATGATCCTGTGACCTCGAACGAACCCAGGTTCACCCAGACCATTATCCTCCAACCAACCGGAATAGTAAGGAGTACAACCGGCGTGGTATTGATCTGGTTCGATGGTATCCCTTCCCATGACGATCTTGCAGTGCCACATATGCTGAGGTTGGCACTTGTAAGGACTATCATCATCCTAGAAGTCAGCCTGAAAATGACTCATCTTGTCGACCCTGGGTACAACCTGCTTCCTACCAGCTTGCCTCATAACTAGGAGAGGGACGTAAGGGTACGTTCCTCTTAGACCAATTAATATCAGAAAAGGTGTGTCTCGGGATCAGGCGATGAATTCTTCAGTTGGAAACCATTCGAACATCCATTGTACTTGCTCCTCGGTCAGATTATCAAATAGCTTGAACCATCCTTTGGCATCCTCTGGCTGAGCAAAAATATCAGGGATATAATTCATTCGCTTTGGGTGATGGAAAGCGATATGATCGTCCCAGTCCCTTTGTTGGATCTCTTGTCGGTATTCACCCTTTTGTAGATGCTCCATGAGCCACAGCTGAAGTAGCAAATTGCAACCCTCGAAGTGACTAGCTCCCCGTTGACATTTCTCTAGGGCTCGGTATATTTCTGCGACGATCATGGGCACAATGCTGAATGGTTGCCCTCCAATTCCTTCCATTAAAGTTTTAGTGACCATGGCTAGTCGGGTGTGGATTCTTGCTTTCATCATTGGAAACACAATCAACCCCAGAAAACAGAACATGAATACAAAGGCCCTTCAATGGATATGACCCAATGAGGTAGTGGCAAACTCATCAGGATAGGTACGGTAGGATTTGCTGTGACCGTACCTCTCGTACAAATAATCGAAAGGGATATAGGATTCTTTGAGGCATGTCAGTTCTGGATTCTTCTGTTGACCCATCATTTCGAAGAAACCCCTACCTTTGCGGTTCTCAGGCATCAATAAACCTGGAGTCTCCCATACTAAGCCGGCTAATCCTCCTATTTCTTCTAGCAAAGGCATCATTTCAATCTCCCCGAAGCGGAATGGACATCTCACAATCCCAAAAGAGAGTAGCAGCTTCAATGATCTTGTTGTTGGGTTGGATTTCTAGGAGGGAGGGTAGATTCCCTAGATATTTTCGGACAAGAATCTGGTCACTGGAATGAATATCTTTCCACCAGTTTAGCAGTCTCGGGTGGATGTCGGTAACCATGCCGAATCTAGGGATTTCGTGCCTCATTATCTACAAGAAAATAAGGTTAGGCCCTTTCCCCCACCGGACTCGACTATTTAACATCAATAATTGGCATAAAAGCATTTAGTTCTCCAAATAAATGCATAGAACGTGATAATGTCCGTTTGGGTTTCAGGGAAACCTAGTGGACTTTGGACAAGGCTATCTTAAAGAGTCATTATGTGGACAACATAACTGACTCGGCTAGGTTTGACCATGATACATGCACAGTTAAACAGAGTAAGGTTTCTATGGGGTATTAGACCGGTACCCTTGAGCGGACAACTCAAGGGGGAAAGGCACGGAACCGCCGATTACACCGTTGATCGACTGGTTTTACCGCAAATACGCCTTTTCTGGATTTAGGGTGATAATATAGGAAGAGCGCAACAACTCATTATAAGCGTTGCTATGGAATTTGTTTGGCACGAGTGGAATACGATGTCGAGCATCATTATGCAACAATTAAAGGCATGTTGTCACGTATTTGCACATTAAGAAAGCAGTAAATACAACAGTTTTCATGATTTAAGGCAGTAGTAAAGGAAAGCAGTAAAGAAAAGAAAAAAAGAGACAAGTCAGTTTTGCAATCGAAAAGAAAATTGAATGCTTAAAAGAAATAAACAAATAATTGTGCATGAAGAAGCATAAATTCACAATAAAGGTCTGAAATGGCAAAAGCCTTAAAAGATCCCAAGCAGAGTCGCCATGCTGTCGCGCCCCCTTTTTCTCGCGAAATAGGGTTTATGACATTTGGGAGGACAACTCATTCCTTTTGGAAATTGGGTTTTCATTTAAAGAGTCGCCACCTAATGATTAGAGTGCATTAGGACACCAAGGAGGTTTGATTTGAATAACCAGAGATTGGGTAAGGGCTTGAAATTATTCTAAGGGGAAGGTGTTAGGCACCCCTCACAATCCACTAGTATGGTTCCCGGCCAGACTATTATTGTGAATTTGGGTACAATTAGCATATAGACAAATAAGGCTCAAATAAGAGGGGATTTTATAACATAAAGGTTTGAAAGAACAATTAGAAAAGCTGATTTTTAAAATAAAGAGTTAAAATGCTGAAAAGAAACAAATAAAGAATAAAAGGAGGGGGGTCCTAGGTTTATTAATAATATGGATCACCCCACACAATGCCCGGTAATCACTCCTCAATGAGGGGCTACACGTGACATTATCGCGTGGTCATCATATCCATATCTACCCTTCCCACCCCGTTAAGGTATTAAAGCGCAGAATGGTCTCGCTTACCTATTGCATGCTACTACCCGTCCCAATCCTGTCAGTCCCAGGGGCATTTAGGACTACTAATCCTAAGGGAGGTAGGGATGTTAGGCTTATTTGTGGTTTTAAAGGCAAAAAATTCTAAGGCGACATACAAAACATGTATAGCAAATTGGGGAAAGCACATAACAAGCAAAGGCTCAGATATACCCCCTTTAAACAAAAGAAGCACATAATTAGCATGACTTACACATACTAATTAGGGTCTGATTAAAAATTAAACATGCGAGGACTTAAAGGTTGAGGCAGACTGATTTATTACACAATTCAGATAAGAAGCCCGAATCAGGCCTGCCTGCTGGTTGTAGCTATTAACAGAAACAGATTTAATTTTACCCTAAGGCTTGCCTAAGTGTTGAAACGAGGTCCTATAGTCATGATATCTACAGAATTTAGAAATAGTAAAGCTTGGAATAAACTGTTTGAATGCATACTCGTTAAACTTGCTAAGTGTGGGAATCAGATTATTAAAAGAGATGCCAGATTTAAACGAACTGATTATTAGCTCTGCAACTGACAGCATCCTTATTACTGATTTTATATCCATATGTGAATGAAGCGGCTCAGATTCGATTAAGATTTCCTATAGACATGCTTTCTAAGCGTAGTTGATTTTGAACGTGGTGTAGAATGCAGAAGACTTGTTTTAAAACTTATGCACATGATATCTAGGTGCTGAACTGTTTGAAAACCTACGAACATGGTATCTAAATGCAGAAAATGTTTTAAAACTATAGGCATGATTTCTAAATGCAGAATTTATTTTTAAGATCCTATAGGCATGATTTCTATATGCAAAAATTGTTTGAAACCCATGAACATGATATCTAAATGTAGAATTTGTTTGAAACCTATGAACATGATATCTAAATGCAGAATTTACTTTAAGAACCTATAGGCATGATTCCTATATGCAGAAATTGTTTGAAACCTATAGGCATGATTTCTACCCTTTTTGCATACATAGTTACCCACCCCTTTTACTAGCCATCCCCAAGAGTTTATTACAAATTATTATAGCCCAGATTAAAGTAAAAAAAAATACATCGGAAAAATATAAATAAAAGTACGACCAAGGAGAGCCTGATTCAGACTTCATGTCTGAAATATGAGGTAAACCAACTTCATGAGATCATGATCCAAAGCCTTTCTCCCACTTGAGTGTGTCAAAGTTCCCTAAGAGCCTCAAAGGGACTCCGGGCAATGCTCACACCCAAATGTATTATAAGATTGGGACAAGTGCAGTGTGTAAGGGCCAGCCCTCAAGTGTCCAAGTTCAGAAGGAGCTCAAAGGGTCCCAAGGCAAGGCTCACAAGAGGGGGGCAGAACTTAAAGACTAAGAAGGTGTGCAAGTGTAGAATAGAGTGCTAAAAGGGAAAAGGAGGGGGAATCAACTACAGATAAGCACACAAGGGGATTTAGGGGAATAGGGGATTGTAAAGTGCCTGTCCTTTAGGCAAAAGGCAGACTTTGGGCATGCCCAGTAATGGGGAATGCTGGCACACCTATAAGCCTGCCAGAACACATACTGTTAGAGGCTAGGATCCCCAGGGGATCAAATTTAATTCATGGACAATAACTTGCATACTGTCATGCCTCAAACCATAGCTTAAACACATAGGGGGCAGGGGTTTGGGATTCATGATAGAATAGGCAAAAAGAAATCAATAAGCTATAATGCGTGTTGAACTATACATAAGCAGTAAACAGGGATACAAAAATAGTAAATAAACACATTGTTGTGGTGTTGAAAATTAAATCAGGACATACCAGTTTCAAAGAAATAAATAGAGAGCAAGCAATAGGTCTTGTAATAGGCCACAATGTAAGCAAACAAAAGAGAATACTTTTTGAGTATAAGTGTAAGTTTAGAAAAGACTGTGTCTGATTTCTTTTTGTTTTTTTGATTGTCAATGAAAGGGTCTTGCATTTATAGTGTGAAGAACAGACAGAAACAAGGTAAGAAAACGATTAAGGAACTGAATATCAATTAAAAAATCGATCAATACAAGACTTCCTTTAAATAAGGAATTCAGATTCAAACGGTAAAACTATTTAAGGAAAGAAATCAACTAAATATCTTGTGCAAAGTAAGCAATTAGGGGTAAATACATAGGGGTTTTAATTAAGGGAAGAATTTTGAAATACACGGTTTAAAACAAATAAGGTAAGGATCCATCAGTATTCAGTAAATCAAGGGGTTTAGAGATTTTGTAAGCATTGGTCCACGAATGAACCAAGTCAGAAAAACTAAGGAAAACTTTTGACTCAAATCGAGTAATAGGGAAGTCAGCAAATATGGAAAGAAAATCAATCAAACTTATACAAAGAAAGTCTGAAGCCAATCATAATTGAAAGCCAATTAGAAGGAAAGTTCAGCACATATAAAGAGTACACAAGTATCAGGCATGCGAGGCTGAATTTAGGACAAAGTGAAAGTGTCATGCAATTGCAAAATAAGTAAGTAGTAGCTTATAGGAATATGGTAATTCAGCGATAGCATGCGAAAAAAGGAGTCAAGTAAAGGTCTTATAGAGTTTAGCAAAAGTCAGAATCATACGAAGAAACAAAATTGAAGCAATGATTTTGAAACATAATGAAGCAGTAGATGAAACAACTCTAGGAACTCAAATAAGTCCAGAAGATTAGGGTTTTTGAAATCAAGCAAGTTCAGAGATGAAGCACAAGCAAGTCATATAACCAATGGTCTCAAAACTCGGATGAACCCCCCAAATTTAGGGTTCTTGCCATTAACCGAGTGCATAGACGAAAGGGCAAGTGATTAATGGAAAAGATACTAATTGAAACAGGTTCAGAGGTCTTAGAAAGGAACTGAGACCTTTTAGCATGCTCTCTTAGTAGTAGGAATTCATGATAAGCATAGTAAAAGAACAACATGCGAAACCAGTAGAAGAACTAGTGGAAGAAACAAATAAGAACATGGTGAACAACTTAACAAGAACACAGTAGGAGAAAACAAGGTAGACGAAACACACAAATAACACAGTAGAAGCAACTGATAAGAACATGGTAGAAGAACTTAACAAGAACACAGTAGGAGAAACATAGTAGAAGAAACACACAAGAGAAAAGAAAATCAGAGAAGCACACAAGAGAAAAAGAAAATTAGAGAAACATAACTCAAAAACCCTAGGTCGGAAAAATAAAGGTTTTGAAAGCGATGGTTTTTTTTTAAAAGAAATATCAAAAACCGTTTTAAAAGTTTAGGGAAAACCTGGATCTAGAACAGATCTAAAGAAATCATAAGAACCACAGAAGCTAGGGTTTGGTGAGAAAGACTTGGATCGTTGTTGATCTAACCAGGAAGAGACGAGGCTAGGCTCAAAACAGACGTGGCTTGCCGGAGATGGCCATAAAGCTTGAATCGAACCAGGTTTGGATGAAGCTTCTTCGTGTTCAGACCATGAAACCCCAACGAACAGGTGTATAGGAGCCATAGAGGGCTGGTGGGTGGTGAAACCACCATGGATTCAGGCCAGGAGGTGGCCGGAGAAGATGGATGAAACACATCGGAGTGGAGGGGGAGGAGGAAGGTTCTAGAGAGAACCAGAGATAGAGAGATAGAGGAGAGGGTCAGTTGAGTGAGGAATGAGAGGGGTTTGGCGGGGGTCGTTTGGGCTTAATTAGGTAAGGGCGGATCTAGACCGTTGATCAAAATTGATCAACGGTCAAGATTTGATCTGGGTTGGGTCGGGTAGACTTAGGATTGGGCCTGGGTCTTGGGTTGGTTTAATTGGGTTGGGGTATTGGGTTTTAATTTAGGTTAAATTAGAAAGCCAAAATCTGATTATAAGTTAAATAGCCCTTTTTTCCATTTAATTTATAAAAATAGTAAATAAATTTCTGAACACTAATTGAAAGCACTAAAATGATTTATAATATATAATTAACAATTTTAAAAATGCAGGACTTAATTTTATGAATATAAAACACAATTGAATCTTAAATGGGCTAATATTGCAATTATATGCAATTTAGCTTTAAAAATACTAAATAAATTTGTAAAAATATGCAAAAAAATTACCTCAGCTATATCTTAGCATAAATATAAAATTTTAATAAATGAATTACCAAATATAATAATTTTGGAAATAATTATTGGGTTTTTATGGATGAAAAGGGAAATAAATTAGTTTAAAAACCCTTAAAAATTATGGGAAAATAGTAAAATGCTTGGACATACTTATATATGTATATATATGCTATTTTAAAGATATTTTGCATATAAGAATATACAAGGAAAAATTGGGTATCAACAGTATAAAGATATTTGGTATTCCCTGGAGAGCTTGTGACGTGTACTTATCGGGTTTTGGGAGTTGTTTCTACTCTGAGTAGCAAATTTTATTTATTACAGCCGTTGATGTTTGAGTTTAGCTTACATCTCAGTTACTCTGCATAATTGTTAGGAATACCTAGTTTTAGAGACTAGGTGCGGTTACGATATCTTACGGAGGAAAATTTGGGTCGTGACAAGATACCATCTTTGAGGGTCATTCAAGAAGCCAAGTTGGACGACACGGATGGATACGAGTCAGGCAGAAGCAATGCATTCTCATCGACGAGAAGAGAATAGATGTGGTATGCCATGGTCAGCTGTATCAAAATAGCATGTCTTGTGCGTTCAACAAAAGGGTGAAGCCTCGCTTGTTTATACCGGGGCAATTGGTTTTGAAGAAAATATTCCTTCATTAAGGGGAAGCCAAAGGAATGTTTGCGCCGAATTGGCACGGTCCTTACGTGGTCCACTGAGTTTTGTTAAAATGAGATCTAATCTTAGCATAGATGGACGGAAGAGACAGCACGAAGCCTATCAACTCAGACGCAATCAAGAGATACTACGTTTGAAGACAACAGAGTTAGGTTTTGGTTGTAACAGAACTACGCTCGACCTGACTTCCCACGGAGGGATACGTAGGCAACCTACGTAGGGTCCGGCTTTTTTCTCTCTCCCCCTTTGTTTTGTAATACAAGATCCAAATATTATTTGTAGGTACTCGGAACTACACCACAACTTGATTTCCTTTGGAAGGAATATGTAGGAAATCCTCATTAAATTCAATCATCCTTTGTAATGGAAATACGTTCTGGCCTAATTCCATTTGGATACGTAGGCATGCCGAGTCAGACTCGGCCTCTTCATTTTCAATCTCATCATTTTGCATCTGTTGTGACCTGATTCCATTCGGATATGTAGGCAACCTGCAAAGGTTCGGTCATAATCCTAGAAATACCTTTGTAATGCATTAGTTTAGATTAGAAAGCATTCATAGCTGCAAGAACTCACGTGGTCAGAGGCATCTTAGATTGTCCACATCAACAGGACAGTCTTTCAAAAACAACGTTCACGCCTGAGGGACTTATGAAACATGTCATATTCCGGGACGACAACATTTGCCATAAAACAAAATTTTTTTTAAAATGTTTTCTAAAGATATCATAATCTGTTCCACCTACCGAACTTCATGGAGTAACCTCATCAAGACCAAGGCGAATCCAGGGCTCCGATCGACCCAAACCAATACACCTCCCCCCCCCCCCCCCCGGTAAGAATTTTTCTTTGAATGCAGGGCCAACAAGATATAAAGAAATGCTGGAACAAAGTGGGGCAAATGACGGATCCACCACTCTCTCATAACTATCATCCCTCTTTCCTTATTTAAATTTTCAATTATATACAGCTAAAACTAACTTCAAGATCCTCTGCAGGTATTTCGGAACTAGGCCGCCGACGCAGGCGAAGCATATTATATGTATCAAGTCGTATGCTTAATTGAACTGTCACGCCCGGAATCAGGGAGCACGACCGGCGCTCAACCAAGTGAACCCGGTCAAGCAAGCCTACGTTACATCAACCTCTCATCATAACTCATGCATGATTTACAAAACATATTTAGATCTTAACTTCCATATTGAGTACATTTGGCTCAATGGCCTAAAATCTTTTCCATGATGGGTACATAGCTTCATAATTAACTGTGAACATAATTACATGACAAAACTCAAATCTTAAATACATGATCCACAGTGTACATGGAGCTTCATTGACAATAGATACCTAAGTACATAAAATAAACTAAACTCGAATACCCACTGAAACTGTAGCGGGCTCACCATAATCTACTGGGGAGATGGTGTACTGCTATCACTGACCAATGCCACCTGCTGTGGAACTACCTGCATCTATTTAAAAGGTGCAGCGCCCCCAGCAAAAGGACGTGAGTACATGTTGAATAGTACTCGCATGTAAGGCAAACAGAAACCATATGAAATCATGGTAATTCAAATAAGAGGCATCCAGAGTACATCAAGAACTACGAATATTCCATAGATTCACATTTTGAGTCTTATTATACATGCATCATTCTAAACTTCTTTTAGGATCAATTGAACCATATGAACTATACGTGGAACGCATAATAGAATGTAATTGAAATAACATGTACAAACAAAGCCAATGAAAGTGGCACCTATCGATTGCGTTGGCAATTGAATCTCAATAGATCGTCCATATCCCTTTCTTATTTTACAACTATACATTTCATAGATCATACATAATGTTCACATATCATATTATACACATATGCGTCTCATAGACCGTCCATAGTATTCACACATCATATTATAAACTACTCTTATGCGTCTCATAGACCGTCAATAGTGTTACATATACAATACACCTCTTCAATGATTTGGAAATACAACATGAATATGATGAATTATGGAAACATATAAAGGACTTAGATAGTCGTTAAAGCCATAGCAAATTTATTAAGAGCCTTCAATATCATTTATAAATTTTAAGTCGTGTCTCCTTTGTAACCACCTTCACACAAAGCGTCCCTGCCGCCTCACCCCAATGTATGCGGGCGGAGGTGCAATCATAATGCTAAAACTATACACAAAGCGGTCCTGCTGCCTCACCCCAATGTATGCGGGTGGAGGTCTAATCATAATTCCACAACTCTATGCAAAGCGGCCCTTCCGCCTCACCTTAGTGTATGCGGGTGGAGGTGTACCAAGGATACCACAAACTCTACACAAAGAGGCCCTGTCGTCTCACCCCAATGTATGCCAGTGGAGGTGTAATCACAATCCACAATCCCTAAGCAAAGCGGCTCTGCCGCCTCACCCCAATATATGCGGGTGGAGGTGTACCAATAATACTACAAACTCTACAAAAAGCGGCCTTGTCGCCTCACCCCAATGTATGCGGGTGGAGGTGTAATCACAATACCACAATCCCTATATAAAGCGGCTCTGCCGCCTCACCCCAATATATGCGGGTGGAGGTGTACCAACAATACCACAAACTCTGCACAAAGCAGCCATGCCGCATCACCCCCAATGTATGCGGGTGGAGGTGTAATCACAATATCATAATTTGGATTCTCAAGCGATAATATTTTGTACAAAATATTTTCTTTCAAATCATACCCTTTGGCACTGTTGGTTTTAACAAGAATATAAGTTCATAAGATTTCGTCATGTGTGAATAAGAATTTGATCACATTGAATTCGTACAAAACTTTCTCCCCAAAGGGGGTATAAGATAATTAAGTATAAATAGAGAATCATTATGCACATGACCATATATATAAACCCAAAGCGACATGACTAGCGCTACTTTTGAGGTCGTAAGTTCCCATCATTGGAATACTTCATGTTCATATTCATGCTCATCATGGAGAAATACACCTCATTACATTAGCACATGAATGGTAAATCAATAAGTCAATTTCAATGGCACATGGCCCAAATACGTTTTCCATAACATTTATCTTCACTTAGCATAGGACATCCCTCTTCCACTTCATTATATACTCCCTTTTCATCTTAAGGCCATTAGCTAAGTTCATGATTCTTGGAAACTTAACATCGAAGTCATTTACATTATTATTTTAGAAGCATACCTACTATGATTAGAAGCATTGGGACCTACAACACCTCATAATTCTCCTTTTTGGCAAATGGTCACATCTCATGTTCATACTATCACTTACTTGTACTTGCCATTGGTGATCACAGGACATTAAGAACATTTAAAATATTTAGGAACACCATAGCCTCTCCTCATGAGGGTGTAAGAGCTTATAGCACATTGGAACCACAAGTACGAATATGTTCATCTCATAACCTTTCACACCATATATCGCTTCATTAATACTTTCAACTACTTACAACATCATTATTTCATTGGCTCCCTTGGCCATACATATTATTCTTCATTCATGACAGTGTGGTCGATATCATATTTTGCACTTTCATTTCTTTATTTTCAAGGATTATCATAATATACATCATCATATAGAATACTCTTGAAATACCTTTCCCAAAAAGGGCAATACACAATTTCAACTCATGAATATGTAAGAACTCACAACATATTAGAAATACCTACCAGGCATAGCATTAATTAGAACAAATACATTTAGACATGACTTGAGTACATAAGCTTTTGGACAATTCTATTTTTGGAGCCAATTTGGAATAGTTTAATCAGGGCTCATTCAAAAATCTTTCACACATCAATTCATTTCATTGGCCCTATTGGCCACAAGTATAAGTTTCATTCATGGCACGGTGTCCACACTTTATATCCCCAACTCACTACTTTCACTTTCAAGCTTATATGTTATCGACAACAAAGAATCTCTAATGATGAATTTTAGTACACATATGAGCAATTAAGAGTCTTAAGCACATTGAGATTTCTTACACAATTTGGCATAATATCCTTCACTTCAAACACGACTTGAAGTCATAACAATTTAATACCTAACTCATACTTTGAACACATTCCTGAAGGATAACATCATATGATAAGAGCATCCGGAACACATTTTGAACATATACCTTTCAATACCAAGCTTATTCGGAATAGTCAATTTATAATGAATAATCGGGACTTGCAATAACATCATGGGATTCAATTCTAGGAGAGAAGTTTAGCCAACATACCTTTCTTGAGCTTTCCTTTAATTATTACAATGTTCCGGATATCCTATCAATCCAAATATATTTTGAGATATAACAAAATTGAACAGAAATTAGGAAGATATTCATGGTTTTAGCTCACTTGAGAATTTTATCCACTAGGTGTGCAAATTTGACTACAAGGTTCTTCTACAAGATTTCCTTCACCCCACAACCAATTCAACACCAAGAGTTCATCCATACTAATTCAATGACCTTCCCATGATCTTTGTTGGCACATACATGCATAAATAACACTCTCATAACCAATAATTAAACTACAAGATTTTTATGGTGGAATCCTTTCATCCCACAACAAATCATTCGCCCAATTTAGTTCGAAAACCTCCCTACCACCCTTATGGGTACATTCATGCATAAAGAGTATCTCCCACGCCTATGAATCATACGTCTCATTACCTACTTTTAGTCCAAATCACAAAATTTATGGCTAGGGAGAATAATCTTACCTATTAGATGAAGATCTTATGAAATCTTCAAGCCTTGAGCAAGAATTGATGAACAAAATGACTAGGTCTTCTCTTTCTCTCTCTAAGATATCTCTCTCCTCTCTCTAAAAAAAATCAGATTTTACCTTCTAAAATGACCCCCTAAGGCCTTATATCGAAATTGGATCGGATATGAAAATTTCCAAAAATGACCCCCGAAGTCAATTATGTGGTGCAATTATACTATAGCAGAATCGCTTTGTGGGTAGCAGAATTGATTTTGCTATAGCATAATCATTTTGTGACCAATTGTATGATAGCATAATCACTTTTGCACAGCACAATCATTTTGCGGCCGTAGAATGGTATTTTAAAATTGCCAATTCTCTGCTTCACTCCGCAACGGATATGCGGTCCGCAGAGTGATTTTGCGGTCGCAAAATGGACCGCAGAAAGACATTTTCTACAATATTTTACCTCTAACTCTCTAATGCATTATGCAACCCAAAAATTTCATACTGTGGCCATTTTCTACAATTTCCAAACACTTAGCCTACCTCGGCACCATGAAACCTTAAATTCCTTAGCAAAATTATCCATGGCCTTACATGAACAGAGCATGTTGTATATAACGAGCCGCTAGCCCTGCCAACTAGAGCCATGTATATAGTAAGCTGTCAGCTCAATCAATCAGAGCGGCCCTGTACAAATCGAGTCGTCGGCTTCACCAGTCGAAGCCATGTATATAGCAAACTATTCACTTCGCAAACAGAAGCGTTCGGCACTGCCACTCTGCCACACCGTAGATCAGAGAAGATAACTGCAAACATCATCACTAACGTTCTACCAATCAATGATTGCGATTTAGTGTTGCAGTCAAGAGAACCTCTTGGGCATGCTCCTTATTTATTTATTGATATTTCGAATGTTTTGACGTTTTTCTCATGAAGATTACAGGCATAATTACATTTTTTAGAGTCAGAAACCCCATCGCTCGGAGATACCTTACATTTCAATGTAATCACTCGCATCATATGGAAATATTTTATATTTCAATGCAACTTCTCCTATGAATCGGAGATGCATTCTACATGACAAGTCAACTACTCCCATCGTGCGGATATACTCCCAACACGAGGAGACAGATTGCTCCGACAATTGCGGAATGGTACACAGCTTGGTTAACAATCGAGTCAAATTCAACTATCCTGTCATCCCAATCCTAAATAACAGCTAGGTGATAGCCAGGCATTATCATTCATGTATCATTTACACCAAATCGTAACATATTTTGCATTGCAATAGATGAATGTGTGTGTATTTTATTTTTGCGGGAATAAACATCACAACATGGAACTCTTTCTAAGTAGCAAACCAAGCTACAAGCTATGAGGGACAACAAACTCATAAGCGGGCCAAGGATCCCAGCTCAAACTCAAAACGATCAATAAAACTCTAAGTCTTCAAAGCTTTTAAATCAAGCCACAATTCAGAGCTATCATGGGTACCAAGTCTTCCATCTCATAGTACCGGGGTAGTTCCTGCAAAAATCTTCACCCTAGAACTACATGAGGCATGATCCTTGTTAAGCCCGAGGTATGTAAGCAATTCAAAGCCAGAATTCTGCCCCAACTCCCCAAAAAATTCTCAAGGAGTCTTCGTTAACTCCTAATCCTGCAACTTGAAATCTTCTTTAAACCTATATGCCATTTCTCCCATGTCTGCCTGAGGTCGGGACAAAATTGACCTTAGTTCGATTTCTTTGCCCAAAAAATCTTTCATCGTCTCCAGTCAAAGAGGTGCAGCTGTTGATGACCAATTTTGATCCTCACTTTTAAAATTAAATTATTTATACTTAATGATTTGCAATAAATATTTTGAAAATATGTTAAATCAATAATACCTATGTTACAAAAAAATTAAGTATGAATAGTGTAGGAATTAATAATTTAGTATTATGTAATTACAAATATGTCATACTTACAATTTTAATGATTATTAAAATAACCTTTAGATAATTACATAGGCTTTATAATTAATTTAATGAATTATTCCTTTATTTCTAGTTAATTAGCTTACTATTTTAATAATTCAAAATTTGTGTTATAATTTAGAAGACAAATTATTTTGAATAATTAATTCAATAATTAGTAGTGTATTTGATAATTATAATTTTTATTATATTTTATTTAAATTAAATTCAAAAGGGTTAAAAGTTAAAGGCTACAATTATAATTTCTTAATTAAACATAAAGTGATAGTTATTTAAATCAATCTTAGCCAAATACGGAGTTGACCCTGTCCAAACACCCCATTCCCTTTCAACTTGGCAATCCATGACCTCTTCTCCGAACCAATTAGATCATGCCACGTCACCCATCTCTAGCACACACAAAACAAACAGAAATCGCCTAAGTTGTTCATCCAAACCATTAACGGACTACATTTATTCCCGTTTTTCTTTTAATTATAAACCTCCTACCATACATAATCATAGCCATTGGATCACACAGATCCAATGGTTCCCGTTATTTCTCATTACCCAGAGGTCAAATGTAGTGACCTCAAGGTTATAGAGTTTGCCCGATAGTTCTTCATCTTCAGCAGCCAACCTCTCATCACTCAGGTAAAATCCATCTCTATTTTCACCTTTGTTTCTTTGATTTTCACTTGATTTACTCGCATCATCAACATATCGTCATCTTTCACTATCCAATTTGAATATGTCGTAACCCTAGACCTTGAGGCAATATAAATATGAGCCTTAATGGCTCTCACCTAGAACACCTAACAATCTGAATAAAATCAATATACAATAGAGTATCATCTAAAAAATTCAATTAAAGTCTAAGTTCTTACTCGATTTCTGATTTTCCTCTCTTTTCGATTCTGAGTTTACCTACTAATCGAAAGTTTGAGTCTTTGGCTTCCAAACAGCTAAACTAAGTCTTTGTTTGATTTAATGCCCTAAAGGAGGTCAGTAAAAACTCTACTCTACTCCTCTTTTAATCGTTCGAATTTGAAGCAAGATTTGTTCTGTCATCTGTTACTAAATGATATTATTGATAATGTTCTATGGTTGACTGTTTTTTGTGTTTATTAATGATATATGGCTGATAAATGGATTCTAGAGTCATGCGTTCCCTAGGGTGTTAAAATTAGAACTATGTATTGATTAGTTAATCCTAATGAACATCTGATGATTTATATCCACTTTTAAACTTCTAAGAATAACCAAAGAATTCTTAGACAATCTTAATAGCTGGCTTCAGACCTCCTGTTCTATTAGAATTTTCATGATTGCTATACTATCCTGCCTTGGGTGTTATTTGCATTTGTATTGATTCACCTGATAAACTAGGCTTAAATGGATACGAACTTGTTCAGTAGTGAAGACAAGACTGTCACCTTAGTTTGGGTACATTAACTCATGACATTCAAATCAACTTCTTCTTTCTAATGTCTCTGTGATTCTGTTAACTCTTGGAAGACCCTTTATCATCTTATTAAACCTCGAGACTGTGTGGTCTCTATACAAACATGTCCTAAACTAATTGGATTCATGTACTATCCTTGCGTGTATTCTGATAGTTGCCGTACATTTAGCTTAAGTTGTTAAGCTTGGTTAAGATATGTTTATGTTTTCATGTTTCATCAATTGTGTTAAATTGCTGAAATTAAGTTTCATCATACCTAAAATCACATACTTGATCTGCTTAACAGTTTCCCTAATACAATGATACCCCTGCCCCTTTTCTAAAACTCATATAGTGACATAGTTAGTTTGATTTCATGATGTAAACACCCTATCATGTTTGTAATGGTATGATCCCTGCTAAATGTCCCATGTGGTTACTCTTTTGGTTACCTTGCACTTATCTTGTTCTTCAACAATCCTGTTGTCTTACATGACCATGTACATGCCTTTCACTATCCCTAAACCTCACTAAGCTCATCTAAATGAACTAGGCTTGATTTTTGAACCTGAGATGAACCACTTATTGTTACATGTTCTGTTTGGGGATAGTAGTATGTTTTACTCTCCAATGAGATTAGTATGAGTATGAAGCTAAAAGCTTTTAGGAAGAAGTAATCATGTCATTTGCTTTAGAATGAAACAAGACTGTTAATATGTATCTTTATTAATACTCTTTAGAAGTCTCAATTGAAGCTGTTAACCGATATGTACACTAGAAGTTAAGATTTAGTTAAGACAAATCATTGACTAATCTAATTAAAGTCTGTTAAGAGGATGTAGTCATAAACATGGACTGTTATAAGTTGGAACTATGTACCTCCTCTACTCTTAAGACATATGATCCGGGTGTTTGGGTTTCTTAAGTAATCTACTAGCGCTCTTTTCCTTGTGTGTGCTTCTTTGAGCATACCTAACTTTTTTGAACATTCACAGTGCATCATATATTTATGTTTGGACTGTGGTTACAACAATGTGATTGGTTGTCTTGTAATACTGATGATGTTCTGACAATTACTATAAGAAATGTATATATACATGTAGAGTGGTATCACCGTGGTATTGGGATTTACATTGAATGCATCATTGGCACCTAAACCTATAGAGAAGAGTAAGTGTGAGTAATTAGGTGTATTTGGGAGAGTTTTGTTCTTGGTTGAGCTGCTCTCCCTGACACAAGCACTGCCCGGGGCCTTGAGACCCTTGGAAACTTTGAAGTGATAGGGATCCAAAGAGTACCTTGGTTATGAATGGAATTCTACCCTAGCCTCTAATCTATTGACACTTATTAATCCCTTTAGCTTTAGTGTTCAATGAAAACAAAGGCTTTCGTTGTAAATTGCTTTACCATCTGTGACTCCACACTAATTTTATATGGATTACTATTGATTATTATAATTTGTCTTAGTCCCATACTAGTTTTATTCATGCATAATTATGTACATTGAGTAGCATTATGACCTTCTTTTTCTTTCTTAAACATGCGTTAAAATCGGGCCTGCCAAGTTCTCAAAGAACTTAGGCCCAAGTTTTGTACCTGCACGTATTGGAGTCTGAAGTTGCTATTGTGTGTCATCGCTACCCGTTGGGCCTACTTTCCTTCAAGCCCAAACCAGAGTACGTACATTCCTCTTTTCATGTATATCACTTACAATATTTGATTCAATGCTTTACTTTACATCTTTGATTATGTTAACAATCTAGGCAAGCCCTAAAAACATAGGATTAAAGAAGTATTAGACTTAGTAATAGATAATTCTAATTCGCTAATCTCTTATGTTATTCATAGTTGGTGTCACTAAGGACACTTTGATTGCCTAAGCTTGCTAGGGTATTGCAAGCATCATAAGATAGAAACTTCACAAAAACATAGTGTTCTACTAGTTCACTTTCCATAAAACATTTTACATAAGATGGTGGTTTAATGATATGTCTTTCCCCTTTGTTAGATCAATAGCCTTCTTTGCCATTTGATGAGCTATATTATTCCCTTGCCTGAATGCGTGCTGGAGGGTTATCTCCTTATGTTGGTGCATTAACAACCTGCATTCATTAACAAGGTCATCATATAATATGTTGCCTTGTTGGATAGACTGTACTACCTTCGTGGAGTCTGTCTTTATTTCAAGAGGGAACATTCCCCATGCTTGTGCTGTTTTGAGTCCCTCTAGGAGTGCCTTGATTTCTACTTTTAATGATCCGCCAGCATGAGATGATTTTGCAAAACCAACTACCCATTCTCTTATGTTATTCATCTCATAACCTTAACTAACAATTTTTACAAAGTCTTCTGAAACCAAAACAACCTTAGCAAAGGACGACAGTCCTCTCTTTTGGAAAATCAGAAGAAGTGGAACCTGAAATTGGTCTTTTAATTGAGATTTTCTTTTGAAAATCGAACAAATGTTGCTACCCAGCTAAAAGGCTTCTAATGATTTCTTCAAGCTAAAATATTTGATCTAAAAACCAAGGTATATCTAAGGCCCACTTCTTCACAACACCCTTACTTTAATAGATTTACAAATAGCCGCACCATTTAAAGTCAAAGTGTTTTATAACTTAGCCTCATCCCGCAACATTTTACAAACACAAACATTATATACTTCAAAACTCTTTCTACCATATGCAACCATTTCCTTAAAGGCTTTTATAAATCTATATCCCTTTTAAAATTACACATCCTCTTTTCAAGGAATAAGTTCTAAACTAGATATATAATATGCCACACTTTTAGCATTAATTAAGGAGAGTATAGACAAGTAATCTTTTAAACCTAGTCTAAGTCCTATGGAGCTATCTCGGGTTGATTTTAAGGAGTGCCTAACACCTTCCTCTTAGAAGAACAAGAACCCTTACCCAAAATCTCACCGATTAGCAGACCAATAGAGAAATGATCTCAATGATTAAATAGGTCCCTAGTATACCTTTAAATATTAGGTGATTTCGGTCATTGCTCTGGCCGGCAAGTTCAAATAATTTTGCATCATATCATGGGATGACAAAAAAAACTAGACTGACATTCATAATCTGATTAATTAGAAAATGCATTTCAATAATATTTTCCTAATTATTCAATGTCTGGTAGGTAATTGTGGACTTCTAACAACTGATGACGGCTACTTCCACTGAATTAGAAAACTCCAGAATACCAAAGATCATAACCAAATGCCAAGCTGGATTGATCAAGCATCAAACCTCGCCAACGAGCCATTCGCTTTGCACTTCGTCACAAATTGACGTTCAAGATCAAGATTTAACCGGTTCAACTCAGACCAGTGGAAAACGTGGTTCATAGTCTAATTGTATATGAATACTCTGCATTAAACCTCAACCTTTTGCAACTTGCGTAAAACCCTATTGGAATTGAAGTTCTTTTAAGCCTGAGTTTGAAAATTTGATTTTCAGATATTAGAATTTATTTTGAGTAGATGTTGTTAGAATAGATTAAGTACATCTTAACAAGTTTAAATCTCAATTCATGGACTGTTTGACATGGTTTGAAGTGAAATTTGAAGTAGAAGATGTGATGTATCCTCTTGTGTATCCCTCGTGTATTTTTAATTTGTGTACCCCGTATGTATCAAATGTGTATCCTATGTGTATCTATGTATACTGTTTTGTGTGATATACATGTGTTAGAGAAATTTTTAAACTCGATTTCAATTAACCACAAACCAGTCTATATTACCTCCAATCTTCCTCAAACTTTTGTATATTGCCTCATCTACGTGTTTGAATGAATTTTTACCATACTCATTGAAAGAAAAAATTGTCTATATTTTTTAATGTTGTATATCACTGAAAATGAATTTGACTCCAAACTAATTTAAATCACCTCCAATCTTCCTCAAATTTTGTATATTGACTCATTTATGTATTTGTTTCCAAAAAAGTTCAATCATACTCATTAAAAAAATCTTTTTTGCCTAGTTATTTTTAATGTTATATATCATTGGTAACTTTTTTGACTAATATTTATTGCATGACCGAATGTCTAATTGTTGGTAAGCAATATTTTTTGGGGCTTATTTCTGTAGTTCTCTCTTAGATTTATTTTTAAAAATTATATATTTTATTTGATGTTTATTCATATAGCTTCTTAAAGTGAAAGGTAGGTAATTATTTCAGTGTTTATATCTTCATATTAGCGGGTGAAACATTGGTCGAGTCAGAAATACATACAAGAAGATTTAAAAAAAGATACTAAAATAGTATTTGAACTTGTGAATAGAATAATTTTAAAGTTCCCTAGTCACATCAATAGAATCTTGCCTTATGGTGATTCAACCACTCATATATAATCAAAAAATTTATTTTTGTCCTATTTTGCATACAATATAAATAAAATTCAATTGAACCCCTTTGTCAACACCTAGCTCCGCAAACTTACCAAATACCTTAAATTCAAACTCTATATAAAGTTCATAAGACATTATAAACATATAATATATTTATACAAGAGAAAATGCATAAAGTATCTATTAAACTTGTCCGGAAAAATTATTTACACACCTAAATTTTACGGGCGACCTTTTACCCTAGTATTCTAAACTTAAGTGAATTTAATACCCCTTCAAAATACTGAACCAGTCTTGTGGTGGCTGTGTTTACACGCGCATAAAGAACCCTATTTTCATCTTTTTCCAGTTGTTTTTTTTTAAATTTCAGTTTTTGAAAAACGAAAATATTATGTTAAAAAACAAAAAAAAATTCTTTTTTTACAAATTTGTTTTTCCAGTTTTTACAAAACAAAATTCTTTTAAAAAACTAAAAAAATGAAAAAAAAAATTTCAAAAATGAAAATATTTTGTTGAAAATAATTTTTTCAGTTTTTAAAAAACGAAAATATTTTGTTAAAAACGATTTTTTTTTCTGTTTTACAAAAAAATTCAGTTTATACAAATTTGTTTTTTCAGTTTTTACAAAAAGAAAAACTTTAAAAAAATTGAAAAAAATAACATTTTTCAAAAACGAAAATATTTTATTGGAAATATTTTTTTCAGTTTTTAAAAAACAAAAATATTTTGTTAAAAAACTATTTTTTTCAGTTTTAACAATTTGTTTTGCAAAATCATCTTAGTATCTACTCAGTTTAAAAACTGAAAAAAATTGTATCTACTCAGTTTAGATACTGAAAAGATTTTGAATAACAAATTGTAAAAACTGAAAAAAAATGGTTTTTTAACAAAATATTTTTTTTGTAAAAACTGAAAAAACTGAAAAAATTGTAAAAACTGGAAAAAAAAATTAGTTTTAACAAAATATTTTCGTTTTTAAAAGGGTATGGAAAATGAATGAAGAAAGAGAAAAAAAAATGAAAAAGAAAAGAAAAATGAATAAGAAAAGAGAAAAAAATAATATTAAGTTAATTAGTTATAATATCCCATTGGAAAGTGACACCTGGACCACTAAATTAGTTTTAAGTTATTTATTTTTTGCCTTCACGCGCAGCTACAAAGTGAACTACACGTCTTGCGCCAGGTCATCACTGAAGGGGGTGTTAAATTCACTTAAGTTTAGAATAGTGAGGTAAAAGGTCGCCCGTAAAGTTTAGGTGTGTAAATGATTTTTCCGAACAAGTTTAATGGGTACTTTATGTATTCTCTCTTTATACAAATTAAAGTCCACACTCATGACCACAGAATAATAGGCTATGCAATGTTATGCTACATCTAGGGGTATATAAAGGAAACCGACAAATCGCACCAATTCGATAATTCGAGTCAAACAGAGAAAAAAAATTCGACTATGGTTTAATTTGATTTGGTTTGGTGTTGGGAAAAAAATTCGACCATAATTGGTTTGGTTTGGTTTTAACTAAAAAAAAGTCAAACCAAAACCAAACTAACCCGTCATTATATGTTTAGAAGTTTTAAATATATTTAATACATAAAAATATTTATTGTAGTATAGTTTATAAATATTTCTTAAGCTTGTTCATAGTTTTATCTTTTAACGTATTATTGGACTTATAATTTTTGAATGCTCCAATAAGTTTTATAGTCGATAAGTGTTAGTAACTCAAATAAATCCTAAACCAAAATCAAATCAATACTAATGCTAATAAAAGACATTCAATTCAATTGTCTATGAATGACAATAGTGTTGGATATTTATTTATTTATTTAGTTTTTTTATGGTTTAGATAAAATGCATAACTTATTTTTCTTTTAGTGTTTAGTTTAGTAATTTTAGCAACTAGTTATTTTAAATTATATTCATTTTTATTATGGCTTATTAATAGTATTCATTTTATGCGATTTTATTATCTTTATTGTTGAATAATTTAGTATAATGCCATGACTCATCTCATATTTAAGTTATTTTCTTGAAAAACACCTTATATAACAATGTCTTACTAGGATTAAAGAAATATTTGGAGCACAAATTCTATGTTTTGTGCTATGAAGACTTATGGAAAAAAAAATTCGAAAATAACACGAAAAATTCGAGAAAAACCGAGACTAGAAAAACCGAACTTTTAGTGGTTTGGTTTGGTCTTTAGATTTAATAACCCGACATAATTAGTTTGATATGGTAATTAAAAAATACGAACCAACCCGACCTATATACACCCTAGCTGCATCTATTGATTTCAAATCATGAAACATGACTTAAATCAACTGTTGATCTAGAAATTAGATTGGTTGTAATTCAAGGGTGTCTTATGGCCTCAAACGACAGAAGGATTTGTTGTGTCAACATGTGTTCCACTAATTACACATCTCTTTAGATTTAACTCAAATTTCTATCTCTTCAAAAGACCAAAAAACTTTAGATTCAAAAGGATGAAAGTGCAGCTACTTACAACAATAATATACCTAGTATAATTTTATATTTTGGATCTGTAGAAAATAATATGTATGCAGACCTTATTCCTATCTAATAAAAATAAACAGATTATTTTTAATAAATCCTCGGCCCAGAAAGCATACCAATAAAAGCAAGCTTTTCCACGTTTCCAACGGTTACCTAAAACCTTTTCATATGTATCATGAAAATTCTAAATTCAAAAGTTTTAAACCTTTGTTCTTACTAGAGTTATCCAAAGTATAGGGCTACAAAATTTCCAACTCATAAGAAATAAGATTTGTACATGAAAATTGATGAAACAACATATGTGGTCAAGATTTAATCATTATATTCTTGTGATGATGTTTCCACCCTTCAAATTTTCGAAGCTATCTTTCTCTTTATCCCCACTTATATATTCTAAGGTTTATGATAATCAAGTGGCTATACGTATATAAAGTCATAGATTTTGTTCTCGTCTTTTCTTGTGATGAGGCTTACCCAGTTATAACTGTTGATTAATGCTTGGAAAATTATCTAGGGACTTCGATTTTGTCCTCAAGTAATTAGGAGATTGCATGTACAAACAGACATAAAGATAAAAATTGACATATGATATTTCGAGGTGGGAACATAGTTTTGCTCTAGTTCGAGGTAAGAATTATCATTTATGAAAGTAGATGATATTTGCCATATGATATTTTCCTTTAATAAACATAATTACTATTGCTACATAGGATGAGAGGTGTTGTGGATATTGAAAATAATCCTTAATTCAATGTTTAAACCAATAATTTGTACTCCAACTTTTTTACTTTATATTACACACTTTTCTTATTAGTTTGTTCCAAAGAAAACGATGCATTGTTATATTTTGAAAATAATTAACCTTCAAACTTTTTATTTTAGCCATTTTATCTTTAATGAAAAGCTTTTATAGCTACATAAATTGTTGAGAATAGGATTGTATTGTATTTAATTTGTACCACATTTGTTAGGAAGGGCTATTATTGCAATCAGTCGGTTAAGTTGTTAGTAGTTAGTTAGTCGCAGTTAGATGGTAGCTTAGTTAGTGACAATTGTATAAGTAGGAGCACTATCATTTTTCCTTTCTCAGTGAATGAAGATCATTTTTCCTCAATTCAGTCAAAATTCTCTCTTCGAAGCTTCTTCATTCTCTCTGAGCTCCATGAATCTCAACCATGGCAGCTGAGTTTCAAGTCAAATTTTCCGCTAATTGTCAATTTTGTCATGGTATAAAAGCGTAGGCTTCATCTATTGTGGTAGATCACGATGGTGTACTTCATTTTCGTTCTCAAAACTCTACGATTTCAAATTTCAGATTTAGGTTTTCTTCGAGATCGCAATTCAATTTTTGAGTTTTTGTTCAAAGTTGTGTTCTACTTTAAATTCATCTAATAGCGTCGACTTATAGCAATTCAGTTTGTAATTCTCTTAGAATCGTGTGCTTTGCCTCTATTACTCTGCTTTTGTTTTCGATTCACAATTCGGTCATTTGTTCTGTGATTCACAATTTGAGCGATGTCTGGAGATAAGGAAAGTACTGCAGACAAGGATGCCTTAGACACCACTAGTCCACTATACATGCATCTATCGGAGATTGGCGGCTCATTGTTGGTGAGCTTTTGATGGTACATGATACAGATCTTGGAGGAAAGGTGTGCTTAGAGCCCTCTCAGTGAAGAATAAGGTTGGCTTCATCACAAGGAAATATCAAAAACTAAAAATTGGACATGCAACCTTTGATCAATGGGAATAATGTAATGATATGGTGACTTCATGGATCCTAAATTCTCTTTCAAAGGATCTAGTGGGTAGTCTACAATATGTGAATGATGCAAAAGAGTTATGGCAGGAATTAGAGGACATGTATGATCAAACGAATGGTACGAAGCTGTATCAGCTTCAAAAGAAAATTAATGACTTAAGTCAAGGAACTCTAGACATCACAGGATACTACACGAAAATGAAGAAGTTATGGGAAGAACTGAATACATTAAATGCACATGCACAATATAGTTGTCAGTGCACTTTTGGAGATAAAGCTAATATGCATAAGGCTGAGCAAGATAGACGACTAATACAATTTTTAATGGGGATGAATAAGGTATACACAGTGGTGAGAGGAAGTATATTGATAGGTTATATGTGTATAACTGTTATGTTTTGATGATCTAACAAAATTACTGACAAGAACCAGATAAGGAACCTCGTACACAACCTCAAGAACTTAAAGATTACCAAGTCTCCAGTTGGAGAGACAGTCAATTCTTCAGGGTCAATGGAATAGCATAGGGACCAGATAGCTACCAGTTCCCGAGGAGACTGCACAAGTCAACTACCCCAGTTTTAAAGTTGCTGCCTGCACACGCTACAGTGCAGAAACAGTTCATCAGTCAACTTATGGGGAATGCCCTTTACCTAACTTGCTTACATCATTCAAGTGATGTCAGAAATGAGATATTAACATCAAGCAAAGGTAAAACAAATGACTGGCACATTCAAGAACTCATCAAGCATTCTCTCAAGTCTGTGTCAATCTTGCAAGTGATTCTCAAGAGAATTAAGAACAAAGAGAAACATAACCAAGGACCAGTTCCATGTATTGAAGTTATTACATGTCCTTAGTTGTGTTGTACCTTTGTTAAAGCACTCTACTTATAATAACTACTTAGCTTAGTTAGAAGCATTGTGTAGGAAATCTTTGTCTTGGCTAGAGTTAATCGAGTTGTAAAGTCTTTGTAATACAGTTAATACAATGTGGCTTGTAATAGAGTGTTACAAATTAGTGAGGGAATAAGAGGTTAATTTCTAGGTTTAAAGTCTTTGTAATAGAGTTATTACAAAGTGGCTTGTAATAAAGTGTTACAAGTTAGTGAGGGATTAAGAGGTTAATTCCTAGGTTACAATAGGTTGTAATCTAAAGTTGCTCAGTAGTGAAGTTGAAATCCTACAAGGGTAGGTTGTGGTTTTTGATCCCGTGAGCTGGGAGTTTTCCACGTAAAACTCCATTGTGTTCTTTATTTACTACCGATTATTGTGGGAGCAGATAGAGAACCTGGTTCCCTATACTGTTTGGTTTCAACAATCGGTTGCTTACTGTGGAAACTGATAGAGAATCTGGTTCTCTATATAGTTTGGTGGATCCTTAAATTATATCAATTGGTATCAGAGCAGGTTCTTTCTATTAGGTTAACACCTAGAAAGTATCCTCATGGCTGCTCCTCCAAACTTCGAAGAAGTCCAGTCTACTTACAGGCCACCAAGGTTCAACGACCAACATTATGGATGTTGGAAGACTAGGATGACGAATTCATCATAGTTGAAGATTCCGAGCTTTGGGATGTCATCTGTGATGGATCTTTCATCCCTACAAAAAGCAGTGGTGACCCAGCGGTAACTATTCCCAAAACAATAAAGGAATTAAATGACGTTGACCGAAAGGCCATAGAAATGAATTTTCGTGCAAAGAAAATTCTTGTTTGTGCCATTGGTCCTGATGAGTACAACATGATTTTAGTATACCAATCAACTAAGGAGATCTGGGAAGCTCTCCAAACAGATCATGAAGGGACAACGCGGGTAAAGCAGTCCAAGATTGACATGCTAACCACAGAGTATGAGCTTTTCAGAATGAAGGACGACGAATCCATTCAGGATATGTACACTCGCTTCACATCTATCATCAATGAGCATCACTCACTGGGAGAGATCATCCCCAGGAACAAACTCGTCAGGAAGATACTTAGTGTATTACCTGGTTCCTAGGAAAGCAAGGTAAATGCTATCACATAAGCAAAAGATCTGCAGAAGCTGACCATGGATGAACTTGTTGGCAATCTGAAGACTTATAAAATGAAGAAGAAGAAGGACAATGAGAGAAGAGAGCCGAAAAGGGAGAAGAACCTAGTCCCCAAGACGGACATCAATGACTCAGGTGGTGAGGATGCTGATATGGCCTACTTGACAAAAAGGTTTCAGAAAATAGTTCGCAGAAATGGAGGCATTCCAAAAGGGGGCAGCTCCAGCAAGCAAGATCAATACAAACACAACACTAACAAAGCAGCTAAGAGGAATCAGGTTCCTCACAAAAGATTAAAAAAAAAAAAGACGCCTCTAACAACGTTGTTAAACAGGCTCTTGCTGCATGGGGAGACTCTTCCAGCGAATTCGGAGAAGATGATGAGCAAGGTGACAGTTCCATGATGGCAGTGGAAATGGAAGCAACTGAGTATGACTCTATTTTTGCCTTGATGGCGCAGTCTGATGATGATGGATATAACGATGATGATGATGATGTAAACCTTCTAGATGTTCAAAGAAATTTGAAATCCTATTTTGAAAGAAGCTTATATCTTTGGCAAATGTTTTAATTGATGCTTATCACAGTTTCATTAATGATAAAAATTCCCTAACCACGGAACTAGGAGAAATAGAACACGAGAGAGATGATCTAGTGGTGGTTGCAGTTGATCTAAGAGAGACCATTGAGAGTTTAAAAAGGGAAAGAGATACCTTGACTGAGAGAATTGCAAACATAGAGCACGAGAGAGATGACCTATTGGTGGTAATTGTAGACCTAAAGGAAACAATTGTGGAACTAAGAAGGGAAAATAGGCCTGTGAACACTCAAAAGGGAAAGGAAATTGCAAGTGAGGCACACCTTAAGCTTGAAAATGAGTTAAGATCAGTAAAATCTAGTTTGTGTGCCGAGCTTGAGAAAAACAAAAAACTTCAGGAAGAACTAGGAAGAGTGAAGAGTGATCTTGAAAAATCACTTAAGTAGACCTGGTCCTCTGATGCTATCACTGCCTTGAACACAAACAATGGGGGAAACAGGCAGGGAATCGGGTTCCAAAGGGAAAAGACTCCTTACAACCCTCATAGCAAGTGTGTTACTGTACCTGACAATTGGCTTTGCACTCACTGTGGCAACACTGGGCCCTTTAAAGAAAATTGTAAGGCAAAAATTCAGTCTCAACAGAAAAACAAAGTTTTTGCTGAAAAAGTAACTGCTGCTCGGGAACCTGGTCCTTCACATAAAAAATATATAATGCCTGCTTGGACCAAAAGAGCCCACATTCACCCCTTTCATCATTACAAGGGACCCAAACTTATTTGGGTTCCTATGTCTAACCCTTGATTTCCTTGTGCAGGGAACAGTGAAAGGGAGCAGTCAACAGTGGTACATGGATAGCGGCTGCTCGAATCACATGACTGGAAGTACAAATGATTTCCTTTCACTAAAGGCCCTACAGGGAGGGAGTGTTTCCTTTGAAAATGGCAAGACGAGATACATTCTGGGAGTTGGAAGGATCAGGAAGTCTCTTTTCTCACTCTATTGAAAATGCGTACTACGTGAAGCGGTTGAAGTATAGCTTGCTGAGTATTTCCCAAATCTGTGACAAGGGAATCTTAGTTGTCTGAGTGTTGTTGATTATAATGCCGAGCTATGGCAAAGAAGGCTGGGTCATGCAAGTTTCACGCTGCTGAAGAAATTTGTCAAGAAGGACCTGATTCATGGTCTGCCCAAGTTAAGCATCAAGGATCACAGGGTGTGTGATGCATGTGTAAAAGGAAAGCAAGTCAGATCCTCTTTCAAGCCCCAAAAGGAAGTTAGCATCTCAAGGCCACTTGATCTCCTCCATATGGATCTATGTGGACCTATTAGGGCCAAGTAGAGGAGGAACGAGGTACATATTTTCGTCATTGTGGATGACTACTCCAGATTTACATGGACCTTGTTCCTCATCACTAAAGATGTGACTCCAGTCGACATAGAGGAACCTGGTCCCTCAATCACAATATCTTAAGCAGAAAACAGAGTTATGGATGATGTACATGGAACTCCAGCTGCTGAGGTGAGGAACATGACACATGGATCAAATCCAGAAGAATTTGGATCCTCTCTTAATAAGATTCAGGTGTCCAACTGGAAGCACAAGAGCTCACACCCCCATCAAAACATAATCACTCCTCTTGATTCAGGAATTCAAACCATATCAAAGACAAGAAACTCACTTGCCTTCTCAGCCTTTCTCTCTCAAATAGAGCCCAACAATATCAAGGAAACATTGAAAGATGCAGACTGATTACAGCTATGCAAGAAGAGCTCCATCAATTTGAGAGGAACAACGTGTGGAACATGGTTCCACGACCTGCTGACAGAACTGTTATAGGAACCAGGTTGGTATTGGGTTAAAGCAGGCTCCCCGTGCTTGGTATGAAAGGTTGTAAAATTTCCTTCTAGAAAATAGTTTTACAAGAGGGAAAATTGACAACACTCTTTTTCTGAAGAAACAAGGAAGGAACCTACTTATTGTGCAGATCTATGTTGATGACATCATCTTTGGAGCAACTGTTGACTCTCTATGTGAAGACTTTGCAAAACTCATTGGAAGTGAGTTAGAAATGATTATGATTGGGGAGCTGAATTTCTTCTTAGATTTACAAGTGAAGCAAACTCCCAAGGGGACAATGATAAGACAACAGAAGTACATCAAGAAGTTGCTGAAGAGATTTGACATGGAGACATCAAAAATCATTGACACTCCCATCGCCACAACTACTCGTCTAGACAAAGATAAACCTGGTTCCCCTGTAAATCAGACCATGTATAGAGGTATCATAGGGTCACTTCTGTAGCAGACCAGATATTGTTTTTAGCATGGGTCTTTGTGCCGGGTTTCAAACCAATCCAAAGGAATCTCATCTGAACGCTGCCTAGAGAATCATAAGATATCTCAAAGGGATGCAGGACATGGCTCTCTACTATCTCTCAGGAGATAACCTTGACTTAATAGGGTATACTGGTGCTGACTATGCTAGGTATCTGGTGGATTGGAAAAGCAATTCTGGCATGGCACTTTTTCTAGGTTCATGTGTGATTTCATGGGGTATGTCGCGCCCTTTTTTCTCACGAAATCGGGTGTGACAACTCTTTTAAAGGAAGTATTAAAAGAGAAGAGTCACCACCTAACAATTTTTAAGGTGGGTTAGGGCACCTATTTGCAGATAACTCTGTTTGACTAGTCAACGTTACCAAAGATCGGGTAAGGTCTCGAAATTACCTCGAAGAGAAGGTGTTAGGCACTCTTCGAGGTCCACAAGTGTGGGTCCCGACCGAACTCAATTATATGAATTAGTCTATGTGATCAAAGCTAAGAAAACAAGGGATTTGAGAAGTTCATTATTAAACACAAATAATTGATTTAAAGACAAGGTGGGGGGGGGGGTCCTAAATTTTTTAGCCTAAAGGATCTCCCCGAGAAACATAAATAATACTTCGTAACTCCCTCAAGATGGGGTGTTACTCATATTATTCACCGGGCACAGACTATCATCTCTTGCTACCCGATTACTATCTTTATGTTGTTACCTAAAGCGCACTAGTTGATTCTAAACCGTATCCTATGCGTGCACTACACGTCCCATGCCTATGCTCCAAGAGGCTCTGGACCTCTATTTAGGTAGTTCAAGACTTTAACTTAGGCTGCTCAAAATGATAAAACTAATCGTCATGCAAAACAGGTTGGACTTCATATAAAAGCAGTTAAGGGCTCAAGTTAGCCTCCACACTTAAACAACAAATGCACGCAGACTAATTAACATTGACAGTTGCAGATTTTAAACGAGTTAAGGTTGCAGAATCCTGTAGGCAAGATCTCTATGTGATTCTAGATTTTAATAAGCAGGAAGTTTCATATGTAAAAGCCATTTTTCTTAATACGATTTCTAGAAGACTACACAGTTGCCTACTGATTATACGTATAAGAGATTAAACCTATAGGCATGATGTCTAGGTGATTCATGCAATAAGTAACAATGGTAATCACATGAATATATTCAGATATGCTTGATTGAGTCATATAGGAATGGTTTCTAATAATGATAATTATTACAGTGTCGAAAAGCACTTGAAACAAATGAGCAGGACAATAATTAAGATTGATCTTAGACCCTATAGGCAGGGCTTCTATAGTCATAATTGGGACTGATTTAGATCCTATAGGCATGGTATGTAAATTTGTAAATTAGGTAGCATGCAAATCAACAGGATCCATTACAGCGTGTATATTGAAGTATTCGTATCCTATAGGCATGGTTTATAACAGGTAAAAGCAGAACACATTTGAGCTAAATAGAGAGCCTATAGGCAGGATTTCTTTAGCAACTAAACATATTTGATCATAATAACACATTTTGAGAAAAGTAGAGAACTTATAGGAAGGATTTCTACCCATTTCAATGAAAGTGTTAAGATAAACCCTATTTTCCAAATTTTACAAATACCCCAAATATTATTACAATATTATTATTACAGACCCGATGAATGGCATAAATTACAGAGTAAAATAACTATAGGGAGCCTACAGCAGGCCCAAAGATACACCTAGCCAGGCCAGGGCTTCATTCAACGGCCCAGAAATTACATCCTCATTGACATAAGGCAGCTAGAAACCAATTGATTCGGCTAGTAGGTGAAAAACAGAGTTGAACAACTAGAACCATGCCCCTAGTGTGTCAGAGTTCCCAAAGGCTTCAAGAACCCAGAGCAGTTCTCACACGAGGGGGTGGATAGAGGAAATTCAGATAATGACTAGGGACCAAGTCCTAATGTGTCAGAGTTCACAAGGGTCTCAATTAAACCCCGAGCAGTGCTCACACTAGGGAGGTCATATGATAGAACCTAAATAGCCTTGGCTTTCAGCCGGCTAAGAATGAGAACTCGAAAGGCCCAAGTAGCAAGGGAAAGAGAAAGGACCAAGGTTGAGAGACAGGAATTGAGGGATTTAAACAGACATGACCAAATTGAGCATATAGAGCAAATAATCGAACAAGTCATAGAATTTTAAAAGCAGGCTTAATAGAGACTTAGAAACAGGTTCAACACCTTAACACAAAGGCAGCCACGCACTGAAAGAGTTAAAGAAAGAACAAGTTTTCAGGATTGAGAAAGGTTATTATGCACAGATGCACAATACTAAACAAGTTGAAACATGGTTGGAAATTATGCTAAGTATACATCCTAGTATCATTATCAAGAAACAAGACAGCATTGTGATGAACGAAGTAATCACAGAAGGAAAAGGGCATCAAGTGGGTCAAAGACATGCTGAGAGACATGTTAGTAGAGGGGCAAGATCACAGTCACTAGAAAAAGTCTTAACACAATTAGTACACATAACATATGCAGACTATCACTACAGAGATTCTGAACTGAATAGAAGGCAAACTCATGTCAAGTAGCAGATATTGGCATTCAGGAATTGCCATAGTAGACTAATTAACTAAAGTAGATCCAGTTGTATTAAAGATTTATCCTAAAATCATAAAAACACCCGTTCATGCTAAGACAACTGTTCTAAATCACAGGCCAATACTAAAGGGGTAAGGGATCGAGTGAGCATGCTGAGTGACACAATAGTAGAGAGGAAAATTATGACAAATAATGAAAGTCTTAACACAGATTACTACAGAGGTGTGGCATTCATTACAGAGATTCAAAGCAAATAAACAGATTCATGAACATTCAGGCGTCAACACACTAGCTAAACAATCTTAGGAAGATTCGGATTACACAATTAGGCGTAGATAATCTCAGAACTAGTAGCATTAGGAGTAATTAAATGCTAAAGAGACTCAAAACGTGTGTGAAGTTAGCAGAGTGGTGCTTAAAAGCAACCCATAAACGTATTAAGCTATGGATTCAGAAGTAAGCACACATGCAAATCAGAGACACATAAGGATGAAATTGCAAAAGTCAAGTAACTTACTAGTTTCCACAGTATTGTGAACTTCAACGAGAAGCAAAAACCTAGAATTTAATGGCCTTGGCTATCGGTCGGCCAAAACCAAAGTATAGAACGAAATAATAAAGTAAAGCTTTTAGATCTAGTGAGGGTATAGTGATTCCAAAGTCTGTCCTAAAGGGGAATGGGGGAGGGGTTTATATAGGGTAGAAATCAAAAAAATAAACATGGAAAACGAATTATTCAGACATAAATAAGGAAAAAAATAATCTGGAATCAATTAGAATCGGTTTTAGGGCACAAATCAAAGGGATTCAGTAAATCAACAGGGAAACACACAAATAATACCAAAAAAACAAAAATCATTTAGAGTCAAATTTAAGGCAAAGAATAAAGTAGAAAATAGGGAAACATAAGGAAAAAGAGTAGTCAAACACAGAAAAGGAAAAGTATTGGTTAAGAATAGGTAAGGAAAAAAGGGAAATTCAAACCCTAGTTGACAGAAGTCGAAGATTGGCCGAAATCTCGGCTAATCAGACCCATATAGCCATGGTCGTGAAGTATATGGATGAGATTCATGTCCAGATTCAAGCGGTCAAAAGGGAGATGGCTGGAATCTGGGAAATAGTACTTGCCATATTTAGGCAAGTACTAGGAGATAACATAGATTCATAGGAGATAGCGATATAACACACAAAAGGTAAGAGAATCATGGAAAAATCCATAGTTGAGATGGATTCAGAGAGGTTTTATGAGAGGCGGCTAGGGTTTTCTGTGAGAGGGAGGGGTTTTTAAAGGCGGCGGCTGAAGAGAAATGGGGATTAGGGTTTGGGGTCGGGTGATATAAGGAAAGGGGGAAAGGTGTTGTGAGTCGTTCATCAATAATTGATCAATGACTGGGATTTGAGAAGGGTTGGGGTCAGTTTTGGACTGGGTTGGGTCACTTAGGATTGTGCTGGGGTTAACCAAGGTTTGGGCAGTTTAAGTCCGAAATTAAGGTGAATTTGGGGCCAGATTTTAAATACCTAATGTTTTAATAAATAAATAATTTATAAAAGTAATTAGTAAATATCAAAAATATCATTTGTGCACGAAAATTATTAAAAATAATTACTTAACATTATAAAAATATAAAAAGTCATTTTCTGCATAAATAATGTAAGTATACATTAATATGGGCTATTATTGCAAAGATGTGCAATTTAGCCTTAAAAATGCAAATGTAATTATAAAAATGCACTGAAAAATATTTAAATATTGTGTTGGTATAAATGATAAGTTTAGACGATTAAATCATCATAAAAATAGTTCGGAGGATAATTATTGGATATATATATATAATAAAATGCAGGAATAAAGTGGTTTAAAGCCTTTAAAATTATGAAAAATATTTGTGTATGCTTATAAATCAACTGATGATGCATATGCACTATTTTGGAAGTATATGTATATATATTTAAAATATGAGAGAAAAATTGGGTATCAACAGGGTACAAGAAAAGAAAACTCAGTGGCCCTCTCTATCGCAGAAGTTGAATATGTGGCTGCTACATCTTGCTGTACTCAACTGTTATGGATTAAACAGCAGCTGGAAGATTTTGGTGTGTTCTCTAAGTGTGTGCCCTTACTATATGACAATACTAGTGCACTCAACATGGCCAAGAATCCAGTTCAACAAAACAAAGCATATTGATGTGCGACATCACTTTCTCAGAGACAATGTTGAGAAAGGGCACATATGCATGATGTTCTGCAGCACAGAAGATCAAATTGTAGATATATTCACCAAAGCCCCGAGCAGAGAGCATTTTGAAAGATATCGCCTGGCACTGGGGTTGATAAAACCCAACTGAGAACCTGGTCCCTTAATGATTTGCTATGAATGTAATGTATAGGTAAAATTAGCTAAAAAGTATTTTCTGGAAAAGTCTAACTCATCTTTATACCATTACAGGTAGACACGCATGACGATTACAGATCAAACAAGCAGCTAATGCATTGCACGTTGGTCAAGGGATGAGGCTTACATTTGCAAAATCTGTCAAGGAACCCGGTTCCCTTGACACAGGTTAGTAGTTCATTTGTACTCTCATGCACAATTTTTCAAACGGCTAAAATGGTGCCATGTCATTAGATTGTCAGTTTCCCTCTTTCCCGCTTTTTGAACCCAAGCGTCTCATCACACTTTATTATTATTAAGAAATTTTAGTCGAAGTTGCGCGAACGCATACTCCAATTTTGTTTTTAAAATTGTAATTATGTCACGCGAACGTGTACACAATCACGATGGTAGATTAGTCGCGCCTGGAGCAAACTACGATGTTCAAAGTATTTTCTACACTAGTTATTGCATTAATATGAGGGCCATAGACTATGTGATTGGATGGCACACCTCAATTTATTTTTAAGAAAAAGATTTGTACTCAATTAAAGCGAATTAAGGATGTTCAGGTTTAATCTAAATTAAAGTTCAATCTAAAACTACTAATTATAAGTAAGCATTGGATAAATTACTAGGCACTTAATTATTTAATAGAGTTCTGGGCCAGCAGTAAGCTCAATATTATTTAAAGATCTTTCAAAATGAAAACAAGAAAAACCGGGCTTGACATCGAGCCCAGAGATGGGCCCAGCCTTCCATGATCAAACCGTCAGTATTAGAAAAACCATTTCCATTATACCAAATACAAAACATAACGAATTGAAATTGCTGGATATAATAGGGATCAGAGTTGGGCCCAAGGAGCGAAAAGAAAACAAGAACAAATAGGTTGAACCCATTTCCAAGCAGACTGCCTCATATGGGCCAAGGTTAGGCCCGATCGCCTCAAATGAAGAAGGGCATTCAGTATTAAGGCCCTCTGAGGCTTAATCCCATGTAGCAAACATTACACGAAGTATAAAAAAATCAAAATGTTTGAACAATCGTATTATGGGTCTTAATATATCACCAATTAGCACTAACAATAAAGGATTGAATTCTAAACTCATTCATGAATTAATCTGAGCTTAAATACATAAATACTTCAACATTAAGGCCCTAATAAGACCCATCTCCCTCTAATTCAACCATGGCAGCAATTCTGAACATCAAGGTACATAAACGCCCAGATTATTTTACTCTACTGACCTACTATTAGTAAATAAAGTATAGACATGGATTTAAAACTACTCATTAACCATACCAGTTTACATATACAAACTACTCTAGCAATGCTAAAATTAAACAATTAAGCTGAGGGTTCAGCAACCAAACAGTGCCTTTTCAAACATGCATGACCCCGAGTCAACATTCTTTAACACAAATGAGCTACAAGAGCTATCTACTAACTTGAAACTCTGAACAATTCATGAAAAGACGAACTAATTAAAACTTCATATATGAAATTCTCCCACTAAACTATTTCCTATCAAACAGCTCCCAAAACAATTAAAAACAAAACTGAGGAAAACTAAGCTAACAGGAAACTAGGTAACTCAGGAAAAACTCATGTCACTTAACTGAAACTCAATATTTCAACCATTAAAGTTCACATTATGAATATAGATTTCAAAGGAGAAGGCATGCTTGCATTTCAGTGGTCAACATAGTCCCAAGAAGTACCTGGATATCAAGAATAAAGTGAGGTGAAATAAGGAATTCAACAAAGCAAACGAATGAAAGAAGCTGCAAATAATCAGCAATACACAGCCTTGGTTTAGTCCATATTCAACCCAGAAATCCAGAAATCTAGCAGAAGTTTTCTAAATTCTCGCTAAAAAAAATCAGAAGAAAACAGACTACTCTCCATGAAATAGTGCAGGAAACTTTTGAGTCTTTTTTAGGGGTATGATAATCTCTATTAGCCTGTCCAATGAGTGTAGAGGGGGTACTCTTTCTAGGCCTAAAGTGCCATGTGCTGAAAAATAGAATGAGGGAATTATCCCTTCAGCCACAAGGCATCTTTTTAACAAACTTCGACATCTGGCTGTCCCTCATTGGATTCTGCACTTTGTGCTGACCAAATGAGGCCAGCTGCCCCTATTCTAGACCCTTCTTTCGTTGGACTTATCTGAAATTCTCATTTCATACCCTTCCCATGACCCCCCTCCCCCCTTAAGTTTCCTTTATTGTTCAATTAACCCCTCACAATTTCAGTTGATAACAAACCATGCCAAACCAGAATTGAAGCTAAAACTAACAATAGGCCGACAATCATACTCTAAACTAAATTTCAACTAATTAGTTATTTAGGCAAAATAACGATCATATAATTTCAAATACAGCAAACAACTAACTACTAGGATAGCCAACATAATTTTACTAATTAATCTAAGCATGATTTACTTAACCAAAATTGATAATTTATGAACTAGAACAAAACTAATTAGACTGACTAGAAGATTGAAATGACTTCAAACAAAAATAAGTAATCTAATAGGCTAAGGAAAGTATGAAACTGCCAAAACCACAATGATTCAACCAAGAAAGACAAAGAAGACAATGATGACTCTAGAACAAGAATAAGCAACTTAACGAACCCTAAAAAACTACTGACTCGAACATGAAGGAAACAATGGTGAAATCAAATTGGTGTTTAAAGAAAAAGAGGGAGGTGAGATTTTACCTTGTTTAACCCAGGAAAAAGGTAGTGATAAGGAGTTGAATAAAACCGATGAATTATGGTTGGAATCCGGCAAACCTGTCCGAATCCGATGTTCTCGAAATGACTCAAAACTATCGTCAATCAATTGCTCTTGTTGAGAGCAATCTATTAACGTAAGATATAGGTCAAAACGAGTCGGAATTGAACAAAAATAAAAAACGAAAAAGGAAATTAGGGTTTGCTTTTTTTTTGGGTTTCAGATCCGAAATTGGGTGGATTTGGCTGGGATTTAGGGAAAAATATTGATGGATTTGGAAAGAAAGGGGGGTGAGGATTGCATGGTTAACTTTTGGGGTGGTTTGGAGATGGGCCGCCGCCATGAGGCGATTTCCGGCGGCAGCGTGAGGCGGAGGCGGCGAAGGGTTTGGGGGCGGCTAGGGTTTGGGGTCTGAAGAGACGAAGGAGGGGAATGAGGAGCGTTTGAAGGGTTTGGAGGGGGGGGGGGGGAGGTTCCAACAGATATATGGGAAAAAGAGGACCAGTTCCAAGCCGTTCGATCAAGGAAGATCGACGGCTAAGATTGAAATATCAAAACGACGTCGTTTCCTTTAATGAGGGCTGGACAAGGCGTGGGTCTGGGCTGGACCGGGCGAAATTGGATGAAATTCAATTGGGCTAAACACGTTTGGCCCAAGTCGAGTCTAAAACCAGCCCTCTTCCAAAAACTACTAATATTTTTTCTTTTTCTTCTTTTTCCTTTCTATTTCTTCAATTAATTAAATCCTAAATTAAATCCTAAGTTAATCTAATTTTGCAAAATTAAGCCAATTGTCTATTTGTAATATTTACAAAAATTAGATAAGCCTTAAATTAAAGAAGAGCAAATTACTAACTTAACATTAAAGGCTAAAATGTAAAAAGAATGATATTTTTTGTGATTTTTATTTTAATAACAAATAATTAACCAAATTAGTCCTAAGATGCGAAACCTAATATGCAATGCATGGAACTTTGATATTTTTTGGGGTATTTTCTATGCTTTAATGCATGCAAAAATGCAACTAAAAACGCAAATAATTAAACAAATATCCCTAAAAACTGTATAAAAACTACAAAAATCTTATTTCGTGATTTTGTAGCAGTATTTCACATAGGGCAAAAATCACGTGCTCACAGCTGCCCCTCTTTGCTCAGAAACACGAAGAGTTTTCGGGCAAAGATAAAGTGAGCGGATATGAGCGATTTTTTCCCGCTTGGATATTCCGTGGGAAGCATTTTTGAAAGATCTGACCGAACCTTGCTTCCGAGGTTGCCTACATATCCTTGGCTATAAAGGAATCAGGTCAGTGTAGTTCTGGAAGTTTTGGTAGCTGGGACTACCAAAACATGAAATGTATTCCCTTGTTTTCCAGGTGGGTGGCGGATGCCGGAACTTGAAATGTATTCCCTTGTTTTCCAGGTGGGCGTCTGATGCCGATACTTGAAATGAATTCCCTTGTTTTCCAGGTGGGCGCCTGATGCCAAAACTTGAAATGTATTCCCTTATTTTTCAGGTGGGCGCTTGATGCTTAAACTTTGAGGTGTATTCCCTTGTTTTCCAGGTGGACGCCTGATGCCAAAACTTGAAATGTATTCCCTTGTTTTTCAGGTGGGCGCCTGATGCAAAAACTTGAAATGTATTCCCTTGTTTTCCAGGTGGGCGCCTGATGCCAAAACTTGAAATGAACTCCCTTGTTTTCCAGGTGGGCGCCTGCTGCCAAAACTTGAAATGAATTCCCTTGTTCTCCAGGTGGGCGCCTGCTGCCGAAACTTGAAATGAATTCCCTTGTTCTCCAAGTGGGCGCTTGCTACCGGAACTTGAAATGAATTCCCTTATTCTCCAGGTGGGCTCCTGCTGCCAGAACTTGAAATGAATTCCCTTGTTCTCCAGGTGGGCGCCTGCTGCTGAAACTTGAAATCAATTCCCTTGTTATCCAGGTAGGCACCTGATGCCGATACTTGAAATGAATTCCCTTGTTCTCCAAGTGGGCGCCTTCTGCTGAAACTTGAAATGAATTTCCTTGTTTTCCAGGTGGGCGCCTGCTGCCGAAACTTGAAATGAATTCCCTTGTTCTCCAGGTGGGTGCCTGCTGCCGAAACTTGAAATGAATTCCCTTGTTCTCCAGGTGGGCGTATGCCATTACAACAAAACAGACAAATAAACTTTTCTACCCCAGTTTGGTACCGGAACATCTGTGAGTGTTAATCGAATCCTATTATCTAAAAACTCAAAGAATTTAAAGTTGAATCCCAATATCCTGGAGGGCCCTAAAAACCAAAGTTGAATCTTATCTTAAGAGTGAAAATTTGAAAGCTAAATTCTATTTCTTAAAGGTAAAACTTATGCTAAATCTCCCTATCTATGAGGGTCAAAACTTAAAACTACATTCCATTATCCAAGAGGGTCCTGAAAAACTTTAAAATTAAATCCCATTATCTAGGAGGGTCCTAAAAACTTAGAATTAAGTCTCATCTCAAGAGTAAAAACTTTGAAAGCTAAATTATATTTCCTAAAAGTAAAACTTACGCCAAGTCTCATTATCTATGAAGGTGTTAAAAACTTAAAACTAAATCCCATTATCCAGGAGGGTCCTGAAAATTTACGGTTGAACCTGTCTGGCACATGCTTTCCTCACGGAAGGTTCCTCCAAATCACGAAATTTCCTGCCCATACTTCAATCAAAGAAAATCTTATCAGTTTGAAATATGGTGGTTAGTTTGCGGCATTCTTGCTGAAGGTGGCCTTTCCACTGCCATGCTTTGTTCTGATTAGCTGCCTTGGGCTAGCAAAGGATGATCTGACTTTCTGACTTGCCCTCAACCACAGAACCCTGAATGAACCGAGTAACTTACACTCAACCTATTATTTAACAACTCTATCTTGCCAATTTTGAAACATTGCACTTCTCAAAATTCATGAGCCACTTGACCACTTGAACTCCCAATAAAACCTTATTGCTTATTTCGGTTCATGCCATTTGTGATGTGCTCTGGCTAGACTTTTGCTTTGTGCAATTGAAAGTTGGTAATGGGCTTTGAAATCCTTTCTTGCTTGTTTAACAAGACTATCATTGAGAAAGACTTAGAGAAGTAGACCCAAAAGGAAATGACTCTGAGAATTTGGGGATAAAGAAGAAAATTTTAAACAAGATGGCTATTTGAGGAAGAACGAAAAAGAGACTTATCTGAGTGAAGCAGCTGGCACCAATGATCATGACATGCATTTCGGATAAATCAGCCTAGTCCATTCAACCAAACGCCTTTCAGTCTTCATACTTTATGATCGGGATCCCCATAATCCAATCTCTCTACAAAGTCACTAACCTTATTCGGCTTGTGGCGCCCTGAAGGGTTTTCACCAACAAACCTCTCTCATTTGTTCATCTCTTAACTCACCATCGCCTTACGGTGCCCGTGAGGGTTTTCACCAATAAGACTCTCTCATTTTAATTTCTCTCAGTTCTCCATCGCCCTATGATGCCCGTGAGGGTTTTCACCAATAGGACTCTCTCATTTATTTATTTTTCATGTGCCCATGAACAAAAGTGTTACCCATGATGTGGATCATACCTTTAGCTCGCTTGACTTGGCATTTCTCGAAAATTGGTCAGAAGGTCTTTCTTTGTACTGTAATATAGGCTTTTGGACAGGGATAGAAAGACAGGATATATTTGATCCATGCTCCACTTATTCCTATGTGTCATCTTATTTTGCCCCACATTGGGCGTATCTCGAGATTCTTTGAGTTCCCATGTTTATGTGTCTACTCTTGTGGGAGATTCTCTTGTTGTGGACCGCATGTATCGGTCATGTTTGATTACTCTTAGTGGTTTTGAGAGAAGAGTCACGCCAACATGGTAGACTTTGATGTAATTTTGGGCATGGACTGGTTGTCGCCCCATTACGCTATTCTTAATTGTCACGCCAAGACCGTGATGCTGGCTATGCCAAGCTTACCGCAACTAGAGTTGAGGGGTACCTTAGATTACACTCCCAGCAGAGTTATTTCAATTCTTAAAGCTCAACGAATGGTTGAGAAGGGGTGTGATGCGTATCTAGCCTATGTGAGAGATACCAGTATTGATACCCCTACAGTTGAGTTAGTCCTAGTAGTGAGGGATTTTCTTTATGTGTTTCCAGCTGATCTTCCGAGCATGCTGCCCGACAGAAATATCGACTTTCGTATTGATTTGTTGCTGGGCGCTTTGCCCATCTCTATTCCTCATTGTATGGCCCCTCCTGAGTTGAAGGACTTGAAGGAACAGTTACAAGAATTGCTTGATAAGGGTTTCATTCGGCCCAGTGTGTCACCTTTGGGTGCTCCTATCTTGTTTGTGAAGAAAAAAGATGGTTCTATGCGTATGTGCATTAATTATCACTAGTTAAACAAGGTTACAACGAAGAACCGGTATCCTTTGCCTCAAATTGATGACCTATTTGATCAGTTACAGGGTGCCCGAGTGTTTTCCAAGATTGATTTGCATTCAGGTTATCATCAGTTGAAGATTCAGGAGCCAGATATCTGAAGACTTCTTTCAGGACTCGGTATGGTCATTACGAGTTCCTTGTGATGTTATTTGGGTTGACCAATGCCCCAGCAGCACTTATGCATTTGATGCACAGTGTATTTCGGCCCTATCTCGACTCATTCGTCATTATCTTTATTGACGACATCCTGGTGTATTCCGGGAGTCGGGAAGATCATGAGCAGTACCTGAAGACTATGCTTCAGACCTTGAGAGAGAAGAAATAATTTGCAAAGTTCTCAAAATGTGAGTTCTGGTTGGGTTGAGTGGCATTTTTGGGCCACGTAGTGTCGAGTGAAGGGATAAAGGTGGATTCGAAGAAGGTGGAGGCAGTGCAGAGTTGGCCCAGATCGTCCTCAGCTACAGAGATCCGGAGTTTTCTTGGTTTGGCGGGGTACTACCGTCCATTTGTTGAGGAATTATCATCTATTGCAGCACCTATGACCAGGCTAACCCAGAAGGGTGCTTCGTTCAGGTGGATAAAGGAGTGTGAGGAGAGCTTTCCAAGCTCAAGACAGCTTTGACTATAGCCTCATTATTGGTATTGCCTACAGGTTCGGGGTCTTATACTATTTATTGTGATGCGTCGCGGATCAGCCTCGGCGCGGTATTGATGCAGGACCGTAAGGTGATTGCCTATGCGTCCAGACAGATGAAAGGTTCATGAAAAGAACTATCCTGTCCACGGCCTTGAGTTAACAGCTATTTTTCATGCCTTGAAGATTTAGAGGCACTATTTGTACGGTGTCCCTTGTGAGATCTACACTGATCACCGGAGTTTGCAGCATCTGTTCAAGCAGAAGGATCTTAACTTGTGTCAGCGGAGGTGGTTAGAGCTGCTTAAGGATTATGATACCACTATTCTGTACCATCCCCAGAAGGCCAATGTGGTGGCCTATGCCTTGAGTTGCAGGGCGGGGAGTTTGGGGAGCTTAGCTGCCAGCAGCAGAGAGGCCATTGGCACTAGATGTTCAGGCCTTAGCCAACCAGTTTGTTAGATTGGATATTTATGAGCCGAGTCGAGTTTTGGCTTGTATGGTCTCCCAGTCTTCTCTTTATGATCGTATCAGGGAGTGTTAGTATGATGACCCCCATTTGCTTGTCCTGAAGGACACGGTTCGGCACGGTGATGCTAAGAAGGTCACTATTGGGGATGATGGTGCATTGAGGTGCAGGGCAGGCTATGTGTGCCCAATGTAGATGGATTACATGATTTTATTCTTTAGGAGGCTCACAGCTCGCGGTACTCCATGTCGCTCCCCCTTTTTCCCCTAGCGGAGAAGTCCGGGTTTCGACATTCATGGGGGAACAACTCGTTTCCTTTTGGGAATTAGGTATTTGAAGAGTTGTCACCTAACGGATTATGGTGCGTTAGGGCACCTAGAGTAATTAACTCGTGTAATCGATTTGCATTACCAGAGATTAGGGTAAGAGCTCGAAATAACCTTGAGGGGAAGGTGTTAGGCACCCCTCGCGGTCCATAACGGTGGGTCCCGGCCGAACTTAAACTATATGAATTAGTCATTTTCACAAGTAAACAATTTCAACACATATTTGCAAATAGAGGTAGTTTTCACATTCTAAACACATATATGATCAAGGTAATTCGGATATTGAATGTAAGAGAGGTTTGGACAACTTACACATGTATATGTAAAGAAAAAAGGAAGTTTTGAGAATTTAAGCACATAGGGGAATTGCGAAAGGGAAGTCCTAAGTTGATTGGCCTACAGGATCATACCCATGCAATGCCCGGTAATCACTCCTCAATGAGGGGCTACATGTGACATTAGCGTGCAGGTCATCATATCTTTTTACTACCCATTACCCTCCCCTTAGTGGTTATAAGCGAGTTTGATTAACGACCTCTAAGCGTGCTGCTACCTGTCCCTTCCTTATGGTCCTGGAGGAATTTAGGACCTCTAAATCTGGACAATTCTAGACAACCTAAGGTTTTTCAAAGGTAAAAATCTAGGCGTCAAGCAAATAACATGTAGGACAAGCAAATAGGGACAAATAGTTAGAAGACTCATATCTACCTCCGCATGTATATAGGCAGACAAACAGCACGTCTACAACATAGATTTTGAAGAAGTTCATAAATCCTAAGGACATGATATCTAGATGAATGTTACAGATACATGATATGCATAAGGAAAGTGGCAGAACTCTAACCAATTTGCCTACTATTTTATAGCTTGTTAAGCTTAAGCAATTTAACACAATAAAACGCAGTTTCCAGTTTATATATATAGAGACTGATTACCTAAGGCTTACCTCGGCTGGGGACTGTGTGCAATGCTAATCACAGGATATGATTAACAGTTTTAAGAAATTTTTCAACCTACACCATGCTATTCTAGATGACAGAGATTATAACAGGAGCCTTATTTATGTTTTAAGACATGATGCTTGTGTGTCAGGTTGTTTAAACCTTTTCATAGCCAGTTAATTATTTCAATCGAAATAGACAGAGTTCAAATAGATGCAAACAGAGTTCTTAAAGCAGGGTATCTAATGCATACATGGCATGACCAATTTTATTTAAAGCGGGAGTATTGACCTAATGGCAGGATCTCTATGCGATAGTACTTATGCACAAACCAAAAGTTGGAATAATGGTACATGATATACTGTATGCTGAAGCGATAAACGTGCATGCCCTAAATCAGGATGTCTAATGCACAAGTTTGGCATGGTTTGAATGCAAATATATACAGTAATCCTAGAACATAATTTCTAATGCAGATTTACACAATGTAAGACCTAGAAGCATGTTTTCTACCCAGCTTTACCCATAGTACCGTATAACTACCCTCCCTTTTTACTAGTCACCCCAATATCTGTTTACAATTAATTATTACTGACCAAGAATTGAATAAATTACATAAATAAAATATAAATTAAGCTATAGGGAGCCTGAAGCAGGCCCAAAGCGAATCCTGGTGTACCGGGCCTTCAGTAGTCTCAAATGCCAAGGATTTCATAGCCCAATTCATGTCCAGGTGTGTCAGAGTTCCCTAAGGACCTCAAGGATCCTGGCAGTGCTCACACCTAGACCTTTCTCAAATAAAGACTAATTTATGTGCAGTGTGGAAGAGCCAGCCCTGATATGCCAGAGTGCAGAGAGATCTCAAGAACCTCTAAGCAGTACACATACCAGAGGGGCAAGACTTAATAACCTAAGAATAAGTGAGAGTGCTTGACATGATTTGAAAAGGTTTTGGTAAACAGTATAGAGAGGAATCTCAAGAGTGAATAGACTTTCTGAAAAACCAGTACTAATTTGGTGGTAAAATAGCTTGAGAAAAGTATGAAAAACACTTTGAAGTCTAAACAAAAATCACAAAACGACCATATTCAGAAACACTTGACAAGCAGGTTCCAAACAAGGAGAGAGGGGTTGGGGATACATAGAATACACCTTAGTGTATAGTGGAACACAGAAGCAACCAGATATATAGAATTACTAAGTTAGTTACAAGGGTAGGTGATTGAGACATGGAGCAAAGATGTTGGGAACACATAAGCCTCAAACACACAACTAGAGTTGCCTTGAGAGACTATATGACTTAGCAAAACAGAGTAGGAAAGGAATTAAGTGAACATACTAGGCAAAACACCACATAAGCATTCATAATGTAGACATGCTAATCACGTATTGAACAAGGCAATATTATGCATGCTAGGTAAACAGTAGACAGGCAAGTAAAGTTGAAACATGCTAATCACATATTGAACAAGGCAACATTAGGCATGCTAGATAAACAGTAAACAGGAGCAGAAAATTAACTCATGACTAATGAACTAAGGCATTAATGAAACACATAGGGTTTAGATTGTAAAATATAATCAGAGGCATACCAGTTAGGGAAAGAGAACACAAGATGTAAGACATGTGTTGTGCA